>NC_059343.1:43236881-43537454 GCF_018350155.1 Leopardus geoffroyi | reverse complement strand
AAAGACTGCAGCAGGCCCAAGAGGCCTCTTAGCTGAGGTAGGATTTAAGTTGGGTGGTAAAGAAATAAAGGTCTTAATTAGTCAGAGAGTGAGTGGGGAAAGCATTGGAAGAAGTAAGCAATCCAAGCAAATATGAGGAGGAAGGAATACAAATGCTGCCCAGGGCACACCAGTGTCTAGTAGGTTGCTCCCTGACATACCAATTTGACAATAATCTTCATATATTGAAAAAAAAAAAAAACAAATAGCGACTCCATCACTTACTAGCTGTGTGACTCTAGGAAAGTTACTTTACCTCTCTGTGTCTCGGGTTCCATATTACAGGTACCTCACAAAGGGGGATAATAGTTCCTAATTCATGAAGCCATTGTAAGGGTTAAAATGTGTTGCTATAAGTAAAGCGAGGCTTACTGTTGTTTACACTGTGGATGAAAAGGGAAGCATACATCTTGGTTTTAAGAACCTGAGCCTGGCAACTGTTGTTTCGCATAGAGCCAACAGGCATCAGGCATCTGGTGTGGAGGCGCTTCACTTACACTCGCAGTTAATCTTCCCGACAACCCAGTGAAGTATTATCAGCCCCATTTTGCAGATAGATCTCTTAGCAAGGCAGGGAAAAGAGATGGGGTTAGGTGAGGAGTGAGTGAGTAAAAAGCCCAGTCTCCTGATTTCTTAGCAGTGCCCCTCTCTACTTCATAGTCTGCAACAGAGAGCTGAAGAAAGAACAATTCCTGAGCAGCAGAATATCAAAAGTATTCTATTTGCCCCTTTCTATGGAGTCAAAGTACAACAGCTTGGAGGAAAGAACTGTTGGCAAGGAAGGGCCTGCATGGATCCAGATCTGTGTTTTGACCCCTGGTTCCAAAGAGTTGTGGGCTTCCCCTGATGTTGGAATTTATTTCTGCCCTACGGGAAGAACCCAGGAAACCATCCTACTCTCCTATTAGCTTAACCTGAGTATTCATTGAAGAAATAAACTAGGTCCTCATTAATCACCAACTCCAACCACTTCACCCTTCCCACCACTTGCAGGCAAACACACACAAACACTTGGCCCCTTGCCCAATGAGAACTTTGATTTTTAAGGAGGAAAAAATCTCTCACCCCACTCCAGACTTGTTGAATAAACATCCAGTTATTCTCAAAGCAGAAGAATTATTCCAGGAGGAAGAGGTCAAGATCAGTGGAGAGTGGTGACCTTGTTACTGCATCCCCATATTTTTCTACATTTCTGAGCCCTTGCTACTACTCTCAGACAGAAGTAAGGATATGCCTTTGACTAATATATAGGAACGGAATCCACAGAAGTTCAGAGGTTAGCCCAGAAGAAGAGTAGCAGAAGCCAAGGCTATGAATATTGATTCCCAGATCCAAGTTTTTCCCCTTGTAGCTAGGACTTTCCCTAGAAAGAGGAATAAACTTGCCTCCTGAGATTACCAGTCAGAAAAATTTCAACACACACTTCACCCTCCACCTGTCACACTCTAGGTCAAAACCAAATTAAGACTTCTAGAGTATAAGAACTGAAACATTTGTTTTGATAAACCAGCTATTTGCCAATCGGGTCTCTGCCATCTTTAAATTCATATATAAGCTATCCATGTCTTAAGATGCCAATCATTTTTAAATGCTCTGAAGCAGAGTAGATGTCATAAATTAAACCTCTTTCTCACAGGAAAAATGGTTCTAAAGCACAAGGTAATTTGAACTTGTGAAATTGAAATTGGATTCAAAAAAAGTTAGTTTCATTTAAGTAGAGAGGGTGAAGGGAGTTAAGAGGCACAAACTTCCAGTTATAAAATAATTAAGTCATGGAGATGAAAAGAACAGCATAGGAAATGCAGTCAATAACATTGTAATAATTTTATATGGTGAGAGATGGTGACTACACTTATCATGATGAGCACTGAGTAATGTATAGAATTGTTGAATCACTATATCGTACACCTGAAATTAATATAACATTGTATGTTAATTACACTTCAATTTAAGAAAAAGAAATGGAGGGGCACCTGGGTAGCTCAGTTGGTTGAGCATCCAACTCCCTGATTTCGGCTTAGATCATGATCCCAGGGTGTGGAATCAAACCCCGCATTGGGCGCCATGCTGAGCATGAAGCCTGCTTGGGATTCTTTTTCTCTCCTTCTGCCGCTCTCCCTTACTCTCTCTGTCTTTAAAGAAAAACAAAAACCAACAGCCAAAAAAAGAAATGGAGAAAGTCCTGTTTAATGTAGCTGTGTTTTCCTGGTAACATTTTTTTTTAAGTTCTGAAGTAGTCTTCTTTCAAAAAAATGAGGCAATTTTGCCATGTAAAATTTTGTTACAATGTATATTTAACATCCAACAGTGAAGGTGCAGTCAGTTTATCCTTTTCTAGGCTTCATATGACCTCTTCAAAGGTCTTCAAACAGTTTCAGAGAAACAACAGATACATCTCTGTGTCATTATAATCCTTTTCTCCATTCACATTCTCCATGTATTTCCAAGTTAGGAAAGGACATTCTTCTTGTCCTGTACTTTGAAATTATGATTTTATAACAAGGTGACATTTTAACATTTTCTCCATGGCCAGCAACAATGATAGGCATCTTGTAGGCGCATATCTAAGGAGGTGATCTACTTCCATTCTTATGAAGTAAAAATCTCATTATTTGCTGCTTTTAAGTTTAAAAAAAAAATTAAGGTTTATTTATTTTTGAAGGAGAGAAGGAGTGCGCACAAGCAGGGGAGGGGCAGAGAGAGAGGGAGACACAGAATCTGAAGCAGGCTCCCGGCTTCCAGCTGTCAGCACAGAGCCCAATGCCGGGCTCAAACTCACGAACCATGAGATCATGATCTGACCCGATGCTTACCGACTGAGCCACCCAGGTGCCCCTGTGCATCTGTAAGTTTTAAAGAAATTGAAAATGACCCAAAATTTTAATTATAAAAGCTTTAGTTTTACAGGCAAGCAAAACACACACCTCTTTTTTTAACGATTATTTATTTTGGGTGTGTGTGAGAGAGAGAGCACATGCGTGAGGAATCCTAGGCAGGCTCCAGGCTGTCAGCACAGAGCCCAACATGGGACTCAATTTCACGAACCGTGAGATCATGACCTGAGCCAAAATCAAGAGTCAGATGCTTAACTGACTGAGCCACCCAGGTGCCCCCGAAATGCACTCCTCTTAATCAGTGTTGTGTACAAGGTGTGCAGGACATTTCACAGGTAAGAGCTGTTACTTTTCATTAGTGTGAAGTTTATAGACTGACTGGAATTTTCAAAATTACATTTTTACTGTCTGCTGAATATGCATGTTTCATGTTTTCTGTAATTTCATTAATACATTCATGAAATCAAGAAGACAATATAAAACTGCATTTTATAGAAATCAAAGTACATAATAGCTAGTGGGAACATTTTTTTTTTTTTCGCACCGCAATCAGACATATGACCTGGTATACTGTAGAAAGCATGATCATTGGTAACATCTGACAGAATCAGCTATATGCTATAAGGGACCAGCATCTGTTATCAAAATTTCCCCCTTTTGTTCACCTACAGGACATTTTAGTTGCAACCACTGAATCAGAAATATAACTTTAGTCAGTTTCTTGATGTAGTTAAGGGGAATAACATGGTAATGTATCTTCATTTGGGTGGTATGCCCAAGCTAAATGAGCAGCCACTATTTTCAACTGAGTGTTGGCATCTTTGAGGAGACTTTTGATTGATTTAGAAGAACTTGCCAGTGTCATTCCAGGTTTATGAGATTCAGTTTCTGTATGTGTTTTCACATATCCTTTTCTACCATGCCCAATCACAAATTCTTTTCTCTGTGGTATTCAGGAGGTTCTGTTTGGGTTATTTACTTTCCTAATCTAGTTGTACATCGTCTTCACCTGTAATTAAAATAACACAGTACTTCAGCCTTCTTTTTCAGTGACTCTAGCATTGGTATTGTAATGGTTCTCATTTTCCGTATCTGCATTCTCACAAAACATGGTGTTACGGATGACCTGTGTCCCTCAAATTTCCTATGTCAAAGCCCTAACTCCCAGTAACTCAGAATGTGACTGTATTTGGAGATAGGGCCTTTAAAGAGGTGATTAAGTTAAAATGAGACTGTTAGGATGGGCCTAATCCAATATGACTATGTCCTTATAAGAAGAGGACATTTGGACACCCAGGGGAACACCATGAATGTATGCACACAAAGAAAAGGCCATTTGAGGACATAGCAAGAAGGCTGCCATTTATAAGCCAAGGAGAAAACCCTCAGATAAGACCAAACATGCTTACAACTTTCCAGCCTCCAGAACTGTGAGAAAATAAATTTCTGTTGTTTAAGCCATTCAGTCTGTAGTATTTTGTTATGGTAGCCCAAGCAGATTGAGCTATATGGTGGCAATATTCATGATGTTAAAAGTAAAACCAACGCTATTTCGATACAAATCACAATAGATACACAGGCAAAGTCAAAGACTGTTGATGCTCACAATTACAACACACTTAAATTACATAATCAAGTGGCATCATTCCAAGTGATACAACAATGAATGATACATTACTGTGAACCAAAAATCATGCTTGTCCAGATCAGCAGTCAGGAGAAAAAACAGCCACAACTACAGAAGGCAGATAATCTGCACCATTATATATCCATCTCACACTAAAAACTGTGTTGTTTTCATCTCCTATTTGGGGGGGTTACCATATGGATTTTGTACTCTCCCCCTCCAATCTTCTGCACCCATCACTGAAAACTGAGACTTTTTACATCGAGGGAGGGGTTTTCTGGGATTCAGGATTTTCAGTGCTAAAAATGGAACACTTCAAGGCAGACCAGGCAGTTGGCTATCCCAAGTGGTATTCCTGGTATGTTGCTGGCAATGTTCTATTCCCTGTCTGAGTGGTGGTCCCATAATGTTTACTTTATAATGACTTTTAGCTATACACGTATGTTTTATGGATTTTTATATGCATCTATTAGTTTTTATGATACATTTACTTAATTTATTTTTTTTGAGGGAGAGAGAGAGAATGCATGAGTGGGGAAGGGGCAGAGAGAGAAGAAGAGAGAATCTTAAGCAGACTCCATGCCCAGCATGGAGCATGTGAGATCATGACCTGAGCTGAAATCAAGAGTCAGATGCTTAACCAACTGAGCCATCCAGGTGCCCTAGTACATACATTTTAGGAAAAGTTAGGCCCCTCACTTCCCATCGTATATATAATTCAAAGTAAAATGATACTAAATCATTAAATAAGTGGAATAAAATATAAACAATTTCTGGTTTTTCTATGTTTTATATACAATGTAAAATTGATTTCAATTTTTGTGATGCCTGTGCTTTTATCCCTCCTTCAGGTAGAGTTAATGGTTCTTTTCCACTGCACTTTGTGAATCTCAGTCCTTATCACAATGAATTGGAATTATGTGTTCACTGTGTGTCTTCCAACATTGGAATGAACTCCTTGTGAAAAAAAATAGTGCCTTGTGAATTTCTGCATCATCAGTACTTTGTGGTTGACATTTGGTAAACATTTGTTGAATGAATGATGGGCTTTTATTGGGGCTATCAAAATCATCCCTCCTTCATGGCCTTGTTCTTGCAACTGCCTTATAAGACTAACTATATTGGCTAAATCCATGGGCTGGCTCTGTCTGACTGAAATCATATGTTTTGAGCAGCCCCACCAACCTAGAATGTAGAGCTGGTATAAAATTCATTTATCTAAGATATGTTGTATTGACTGCCCACTGTGTGTTCTGACCTGGAGTACAAAGAAACAAAATCTAAATTGAAAGCATAATCAAATGCTGAGTTTCTGGCAGGGAAAATTGGTCTGTGTGAGTCATTTACTAAATCTTCTACACTGATGCTTCCTGTAAATAACTGTTTAGCATCATCTTTTCTAGCCAAGCAGAGCTGACATTTGTTGAGTCTGATCAATGTTTGAGAAGATTCAGATTCCAGAGGCATCCTCCTGGGTCCCTCTTCCTCTATAATTCTCTTTGCTGATAACTATGATGGATGTTCCTCAACCAAGGAGCCTGTTATACCATTGAGGGTGGAGGTTGAAAGAAAAGTACAAGAAAAGGGAGGGGGATATTGGAACTATACAGAGGTTATTCCTAAGATGCTAGACCAGTTAGGACTTCCTCAGACAGGATATAAAAAATCCTAAGTAGAGATAACACCAAATACCTAGAAATACGCACACTTTTTTTTTTTTTAGCTTTTTGGTTTATTTCTGCTACATAGGCCAACTCTCACAACCCTGGGTCCTATATGATTAGAGTTTGTTTTCAAAGAACAGAATCCCTTCTAGCGAATTTCAACAGAAAAAGATTTTTTTTATAAGTGATGGCTTATAGAATCATTGGTGGGGTGAAGAAAAAGAATCTAGGTAGAGCTTCCAGGAATGCTCACAAATGCACACCACAGAACTGGGTCATCTATGTGGCCATTACTCCTGCTATGATCAGGAAGATGCCTGTCAAACTGGGGAGCCACCACCATAGCAGCTTGTTCCCAGATTGCACCATCTCTGCTATGATCTGCACCAGTAAATGTTTGACCTGGAGTCCTACCTATCTCCCCACTTAACTCACATCCAAATTCAAGTCTTGAGCTAGTTCTGATTAGCAGATCCACAGTAGAAGTCATATCCAGAAGTCATATCCCCAGCTGCTAGGAAGTGTAAGAAATAAAGTTTTGAGCTTCCAAGCCTCTGAAATACAGGAAAGTGCATGATGAGGGGGTTGAAATGGATGTTGAGTGAATCAATCCACAGGGTCTGTCACAGACCCTCATAGCTGAAATTGGTCAAGGATTACTGTATCAGTCAAGATACTTCCAATTGCAAGTAACAGCAAAACTCAAACTGGCTTAAACAAAATAGGAAACTATGGCTCATGGGAACAGGCATAGAGCTGGTTTCAGATAAGCTTAGGTAAGTCAGTTCTTCCTTAACATTGGCCCCATTCTCAAGCAGGCTGTTCCCTAATAGTCCTAAGTTAGCTGTTAGCAGCTCCCAAATCTGTGTTTTCTTCTTCATGGCTAGAAGAGAGAGTTTGTATCCCACCCAGGATCCCTAGCAGAAGTTCTATTTTGGACCAGTTCATGTCCTACCCCCATTCCTGAATCAATCACTTTGGCCAAGTGTGTGGTGTTAATTAACTTAGACCAAGGCTGAGATCATATTTCTGAGCCTACCAGTATGGCCAGAGGGAATGTTTGAAGAAACAGAGAAGAATCAGTTCCTTATTTTAAAAGTTCTTATTTCTACAAGTAATGCATAAATACATTCTCATAAAATTTAGTAGTTTCTGCCAAGTTGCACTTCAGGGTGGCTCCAATTTACATACCCACCAGCGATGTATGATATCCACTTCTCTTTAGCAGCAGTACTTGATATTAGCAGTCTTATTGAAAATCTAATGGGGAATATCATTGTTTTTATTTTGACTTTGCTAATCACTATCAAAACTGAACATGTTTTCATATCCCCTTTGGTTATTTTTTTATTTCCTACTTCGTGAATTTCTTATTCATATTTTCTGTTCATTTTTTTCATTAGGATATTGGTATTTTATTATTGATTTATAGGAATCACTTCTAGCACAGTAAAACATTTAATATAAGCAGTAAAATATTTTCAACATTTTATAAATTCTAAAACTCAAAAAAAGCTCTAAAACTTGTTTTAGAATACATATATAGAATTCCATTCCAATTTAACTATGGTTTTTATATACACATACAAATATTTTGTATCACTTACATGTTTTTTTTCCTGAAAAACTTACAACTAGGTCCAGAGATCATGTGTTAAACTTAATGCAAAACATTTGTATTAATTTTTTAATGTTTATTTATTTTTGAGAAAGACAGCATGTGAGCAGGGGAGGGGCAGAGACAGAGATAGAGGATCTGAAGCAGGCTCTGCACTGACAGCGCAGAGCCCAACGTGGGGCTCAAACCCATGAACTGTGAGATCAAGACCTGAGCCAAAGTCAGACACTTAACCAACTGAGCCACCCAAGCACCCCTGTATTAAAACAGATGAACATAAGGGGAGGGAAACAAAAATAATATAAAAACAGGGAGGAGACAAAACAGAAGAGACTCATAAATATGGAGAACAAACTGAGGGTTGCTGGAGAGGTTGTGGGAGGAAGAATGGGCTAAATGGGTAAGGGGCATTAAGGAATCTACTCCTGAAATCATTGTTTCACTATATGCTAACTAATTTGGATGTAAATTTAAAAAAAAATAAAAATAAAATTTTAAAAAAAGAATCCAGAAAAAATTTTTCAATAGAAATCTAAATAAAGCAAAAATAAAATCATGAGTTGCCACAATTGGCATGATTTATGCCATCATCCAAAATGTGCTTTATATTTTGTGTTAATTTACAACAATCTCAAAAACTTAAACATTTATTCGCTGTATGTCACTATCTTAATGGAGCCTTCCTTTCTACCTACTGGCCCTGAACTTTTTTTCCCTTCCCATGCCCCACAGTAGACAAGAAAAACAAAACAAAATATACTGCTTCATTTTACACTATATTCCCCAAAAGGCCAAAAGAATGTATTTTTTTAATTGAAATCTTACACTAAGAAGTTTGATGAAAAGATGAGTTTCCCAGTCTCTACCAAACTTGATTTAATCCATAAAATGTACATAGTATTGATCTGGGCATTCATTCCTAAAGAATTCATAATCCAAACTCTTGTAGCGCTGTTTCAGATAAAGCGCAAATGGAAAAAGTGACTAAACTAGAAACAAAACTGAGACAATCAGTTATCAACTCTGAAGTAGTATATCAGGACTTAACATACTCAAATACCTACTTGGGGCCACGTGGGTTACCTAAACGAATGATGCCAATTAGGTAGAGCTCTCCTGTGCTGAGCTTCTGGGTTCAGGCCCTGCCTTAACAAGGCAAGAGCTCTTCACCTCCAAACTAGTTCTTGCTAGGTGGCAATATGGGCCCAATAATGTCATGTCTTCCAACGTTTCAAGGGAAGGCAGAAATGTGAACTTATATGTGAAATCTTCTGATTCTTAAACATTGGCAACTAATTTTAGAAAATATTTTAAAATACTTTCTGAGCCAAACAAACAAAAAGCATGTCTATAGGCCTTCATGGCACATGAATAGCTAGTTCTGAACTTTGCTGTATAGTGCAGTGGTCAAGTGTGTGGACCAAGTATAAGAAAGAACTAAGTTCAAGGCTATATTTTATATTCCTTTATAACAAATTTCCACAAACTTAGCAGGTCAAAACAACACCTATATACTGTGTCATGATTTCTGTGGGTCAAGATTCTGAGTACAGGTTAACTGGGTCTCTGCTCAGGGTCCCACCAAGCTGAAATCAATGCATGGGTTGGAGCTATGATCTCATCTAAGGTTCAGGATCTTCTTCCAAGGACACTGGTTGTTGGCAGAATATACTTCTTCACCATTGTAGGGCTGATGTTCCTGTTTTCTTGCTAGCTGTCTGTCAGGAACTATTCTCAGTTCTTAGGAGCCATCTTTAATAGGCTCTCTTGCCATGTGGCCCCCTCCACAGGCCCTCTCACAAAAATAGCAGCTTACTTCTTCAAGGCCAACAGTGGATTCTCTTTTTTATAACTCATCTAATCAGACCAGGCCAACCCAAGACAAACTCCATTTTTATTAATCCAACATCAACTTAATAGGGACCTTAATTACAGTGGCAAAATTCTCATTCTTTGCCATATAGACTAACCTAATTATATGAGTAATATCCTATCATGTTCACATGTTCTGCTTGTATTCAAGGAAAGAGGACTATAAAAGAGGTTTGCATCAGAAGTGGGAATATTGGGGGGTTATCTTCTTTGTTCTTCAGACTGCATAATCTCTATCAGTCTATCTTCAAATTCATTGATGCTTTTTTCTGCTAGCTCACATCTACCCTTGAGGCCCTCTAGTGAACCTTCCATTTCAAATTTTATACTTTTCAACTCCAGAATTTCCATTGGTTCGTACACATATATGTATATAATTTCTACCTGTTCATTGATATTCTCTATTTGATGATACATTGTCATCGTACTTTTCTGCAATTCTTTAAATATGGTTTCTACTAGCTCCTTGAACATCTTTAAAATAGCTGCTTTGAAGAAGAACCAACAAAACCCCAAACCAGCAGAAGAAAGAAAATACTAAATATTAGAGCAGAAATAAAAGGTATAGAAACTATAAAAACAATATAACAGATCAATGAAACCAGGAGCTGGTTCTTTGAAAAGATCAACAAAATTGATAAATCTCTAGCCAGACTTATAAAAAAGAGAGAGGACTCAAATAAACAAAATCAGAAATTAAAGAGGAGATATAACCACTGACAACACAGAAATATAAATGATTGTAAGAGAATATTAGCGAAAATTATACGCCAACAAATTGGACAACCTAGAAGAAATGGATACATTCCTAGAAACATGGAACCTAAAAAAACTGAAGCAGGAAGAAATAGAAAATTTGAACAGATTACCACCAATGAAATTGAATCAGTAATCAAAAAACACCCAAGAAACAAAAGTCCAGGACCAAAAGGCTTCACAAGTGAATTCTACCAAGCATTAAAAGAAGATATAATACCTATTCTTGTCAACATTTCCCAAAAAATAGAAGAGGATGGAAAACTTCCTAACTCATTCTATGAAGCCAGCATCATACTAATACCAAAACCAGATAAACACACTGCAAAAAAAGAGGACTACAGGTAATAATCTCTGAAACATAGATGTAAAAATTCCCAACAAAATGTTAGTAAACAGAATCCAACAACTCATTTAAAAAAATCATTCACCATGATCAAGTGGGATTTATTCTTGGGATGCAAGGGTAGTTCAATATTTGCAAATCAATCAAAGTGATACATCATATCAATAAAAAAGTATAAAAACCATGTGATCATTTAAATATGCAGAAAAAGCATGTGACAAAGTACAACATCCATTCATGATAAAAACACTCAACAAAGCAGGTTTACAGGGAACATGCCTTAACATAATAAAGATCTTATATGAAAAATCCGAAGCTAACATCCTACCTCTTTGACATCAGGGATAGCAACTTCTTACTATATATGTCTCCTGAGGCAAGGGAAACAAAAGCAAAAGTAAACTATTGGAACTACATCAAAATAAAAAGCTTATGCACACTGAAAGAAACAATCAACAAAACTGAAAGGCAACCTATGTAATGGGAGAAGATAAATTTCCAAATGACATATCTGATAAAGGGTTAGTGTACAAAATATATAAAGAACTCAACACCCAAAAATCAAATAATCCTCAACACCTGAAAAACAATTAATATAGCTAAAAAAATGGGCAAAAGACATAATAGACATTTTTCCAAAGGAGACATACAGATGGCCAATAGACACATGAAAAGATGCTCAACATCACCGAGCATCAGAGAAATACAAATCAAAACTACAATGATTTACCACCTCACACCAATCAGAATGTCTAAAATTAACAACACAGTAAATAACAGGTGTCAGCAAGGATGCAAAGAAAGGGAAACACTCTTACATTGTTAGTAGCAATGCAAACTAGTGCATCCACTCTGGAAAACACTATGGAGGTTCCTCACAAAATTAAAACTAAACCTACACTATGATCCAGCAATTGCCTACTAGGCATTTACCTGAAAGATGCAAAAATACAAATTCAAAGGGATACATGTGCCCCAATGTTTACAGCAGCATTATCGACAATACCCAAATTATGGAAAGACTACAAATGTCCATCAACTGATGAATGGATAAAGAAGTAGTGGTATATATATATATATATATATATATATATATATATATATACAATGGAATATTACTCAGCCATAAAAAGAATGAAATATTGCCATTTGCAATGACATGGATGGAGCTAAGAAGATATTATGCTAAGTGAAATAGGTCAGACAGAGAAAGAAAAATACCATCTGGTTTTACTCATATGTGGAATTTAAGAAACAAAACAAACGAACATAGTGGGGAAAAAAGAGAGGCAAACCAAGGAACAGACTCTTAAGTATAGAGAACAAACTGATGGTTACCAGAGGGGAAGTGGGGGAGATGGGTTAAATAGTGGATGGGTATAAAGGAGGGCATTTATTGTGATGAGCACCAGGTATTGTATGTAAGTGTAGAATCACACATTCTACACCTGATGCTATTATTACACTCTATGTTAACTAACTGGAATTTAAATAAAAACTTAATTTAAAAAACAAATAAATACATTAAAAACTTTTAAAAATAATAAAATACTAAAGAAAGAAAACCTGGAGGTATCACAATTCTGGACTTCAGATTATATTACAAAGCTATAGTAATCAAAACCGTATGGTATTGGCATAAAAAAAAAAAAAAAGACACAGAGATCAACTGAACAAAATAGAAAACCCAGAAATGAGCCCACAGTTATGTGGTCAATAAATCTTTGACAAATCAGGAAAGAATATCCAATGGGAAAAAGACAGTCTCTTCTTCCAAAGGTGTTGGAAAAACTATACAGCTACATGGAAAACAATGAAAGTGGACCATTTCTTTTCTCCATACACAGAAATAAACTCAAAATGGATTAAAAACCTAAATGTAAGAAGTGAAGCCATAAAAATACTATAAGGGAGCATAGGCATTAATTTCTCTGACATCAGTCATAACAATATCTTTCTAAATAGGTTTCCTGAGGCAAGGGAAACAAAAGCTAGAATAAACTATTGGGACTACATCAAAATAAAAAGCTTCTGCATAGCAAAGAAAACAACTAACAAAACTAAAAGACAACCTACTGAATGAGAGAAGATATTTTCAAATGACATGTCTGATAAAGGGCTATTATCCAAAATATATAAAGGACTGATAAAACCCAACACACATCAAAAGAAAGAATCTGATTAAAAATGGATGAGGACATAAACAGAAATTTCCCCCAAAGAAGACATCCAGATGGCCAACAGACACATGTAAAGGTGCTCAACATGACTCATCATCAGTAAAATGCAAATCAAAACTACAATGAGATATCACCTCACACCTGTCAAAATGGCTAAAATAAAAACTTAAGAAAGAACAAGTGTTGGTGAGGACGTGGAGGGAAAGAACTCTCATGCACTGTTGGTGGGAATGCAAACTGGTGTGGCCACTGTAGAAAACAATATGGAGGTTCCTCAAAAAGTTAAAAATAAAACTACCCTACTATCCAGCAATTGCACTACTGAGTATTTACCCAAAGAATACAAGAACACAAGAACACTAATTGAAAGGGATACATGCACCCCTATGTTTATAGCAGCATTATTTACAATAGCCAATTTATGGAAGTGGCCCAAGTGTCCATTGATAGATGAATGGATAAAGAAGATGTGATTATATATATATATATATATATATATATATATATAATTCAACCATAAAAAAGAATGAAATCTTGCCATTTGCAACAACATGGATGGAGCTAGAGATTATAATGCTAAGAAAAATAAACCAGTCAGAGGTAGACAAATGCCATATGATTTCACTCATATGTGGAATTTAGGAAACAAAACAAATGAACAAAGGAAAATAAATCAGACACCCCAAACCAGACTCTTAACTATAGAGAATGAACAGATGGCTACCAGAGCAGGTGGGGTAGGTGGAGTGATGGGTGAAATAAGGAAGAGGATTAGGAGTACCTATTTTGATAAACACTGAGTAATATATGGAATTGTTGCATCACTATATTGTACACCTGCAACTAATATACCACTCTGTTATCTATGCTGGAATTAAAATAATAGATAGATAGATAGACAGACAGAATAGTTGTTTTGAAGTTTTTGCCTGCTAAGTCAACATCTGGGCTCCCTCAAAGCAATTCCTATTGCTTGCTTTTTACCCTGTGTGGTTAACACTTTCCCATTTCTTTGCAAGTCTCATAAGTTTTGTTGAAAACTGGATATTCTATTTTACTTTTTGTATTTATTTTTTATTTTAGAGAGAGAGAGAGAGAGAATTTTAAGCAGGCTCCATGCTCAGCATGGAGCCCAATGCAGTGCTTGACCCTACAAACCTGGGATCATGACCTGAGCCAAAATCAAGAGTCAGACTCTCAACTGACTGAGCCACCTAGGAGCCTTGAAAACTGGATATTTTATTTTATTTTTTATTTTTTTAATGTTTATTTTTGAGAGAGACAGAGACAGAGTGTAAGTGGGGGAGGAACAGAGAGAGAGAGAGAGAGAGAGAATCCGAAGCAGGTTCCAGCTCTGTGCTATCCACACAGAGCCCGACACAGGGCTCGAACCCACAAACTGTGAGATCATGACCTGAGCGGAAGTCAGATGCTCAACCGACTGAGCCACCCAGGTGCCCTGAAAACTGGATATTTTAGATAATATGTTGTATTGCATCTGAATTCTGATTCCCACCCCCGCAGCTGCTGTCATTGCTGTTTGTTTGTTCATTTATTTAGTGACATGCTTGGATTCATTTTGTAGAGTCTGTCTCTCCTGCAGTGTGTAGCTGCTGATGCCTGTTGAGGTTTTGTTTGTTTGTTTGTTTGTTTGTTTTAATTCTCATTTTTATTTTTAAGCCTGACTTCATGGAGGCTGCCACTGAGTGAGCATAGCTTAATGGTCAGCCTATATATAATTGATCAGAAATTGTGCTTAAACACTTTTAGCCACTAAGACTGCCACCCTTTGTCAATCAATCTGGTGTGGTTTGAGGAACACATTCGATGTTCAGGCAGTTTACTAGTCTGTCCAAGCTTTTGTTTTCTTTGTATGCAAGACTTTTTATTCATCCTGGCATAAATAGATAGGGCCCTGTCTAGTCTCTTCAGAGCACGTATGCAGCTTTGTGCAAATACACAGCCTTACAGACCACCAGGAATCTGTGGAAGCTTGCTATGCCTGTCTCGTTCCTCAGATCCCCCTGTTACATTTCCGGTTGTTCTGCCAATCTGTTGCTTTCTCCAACCTGTCCAGAGACCTCAGATTACTTGAGATATTTTCTGAATTCCCTTAGCTTTACCCAAGACTCCACATTTTTTCTTAAATAAATGCTTCACAATTTGTTGTATGCCTTTGGTCACCTTTCTAGAGTCCCTAAGGGGTTGTTTTTGATAATCTAAGTTTTATCATTGTTTTTTGTAGGGAGAGTGTTTTCCAAGCTCTTTGCCCAGCTATTCTGAAAGTCTCTACAATTGTTTATTAATTGTTGTGCAAAATTCTTTATCCATAAAAATAGTGTAATTTTCAAATAGACCCAAAATAAAGAGGATTTGCTGTCTTAAAACATAAGGCAAAGATTGTTTCTTCATTGCCCAAAAGCACACAACAAAACAAAATTTGTCAAAATCATTTTAATATTCAATTCACAAAATGACAAACATTAGGTAATCTGATAGTCCTTAGCCATTATGAAGTACTTTTGTTTTCATGTTTTTGTCTTAGAGATGTTTTATGCTTTCGATGCAGTCAAATTTATTTACCTGTATCTTTCTGTTTTATGCCTACCCTACCCTAAGGTTTAAAACACTCTCCTATATTTCCTTTTATAATTTTATATTTTATGTTCAGGCCATTAATCTATCTGAAGTTTACATTTCTAAAAGTTGTGATGTAAAGTTATAATTTTATTTGACCTACATGGATAACCAGTTTTCCTAATACCATTTATTGAGTACTTCATCCCTTCTCCCCTGTAAAAAGATGAATTCCCATATATCTTTGTATCTATTTTGGACTCCCTATTCTGATCTATTGATCTACCTGTCAATTTTTGTTTCATTATCACATCATTTTAATTACTACACCTCTGTGGTACATTTTGATTATCTGGTAGGGCAAATCTGCCAGTTCCCTTAGGGAGCTAGAAAGGTGACCAAAAGCATACAACAAATTGGGAAGCATTTATTTAAGAAGAAATGTGGAGTCTTGGGTAAAGCTAAGGGAATTCGGCAAATATCTCAAGTAATCTGAGGTCTCTGGACAGGCTAGAGAAAGCAACAGATTGGCAGAACAACTGGAAATGTAACAGGGGGATCTGAGGAACAAGACAGGCATAGTAGGCTTTCACAGATTCCTGGTGGTCTGTAAGGCCGTGCATTTGCACAAAAAAATTGTCTCAGCTCTTCTCCTACATTTTCTCTTCCAAGGGATTTTTAATTATTTTTTTCTCCAAATAAATATTCATCCCAAGAAATTTTTTAGAATCAATTTATTGAATTCTGCAAAAAAATATCATTAGGATTTTGATTGGGATTAAATTTATAAACTTTTTAAAGTAGCTGACATCTTTACAATATTGATTTTACCATACTGAAAGGTAATATTTCTCTCACCTCATTCATATATTCTTTTATGCCCATCAGTAAAGTTTTATATTTTTCTTTATCTAGATTTTGTACACATATTGTTAGTTTTTTTCCCCTAGGCAATTGATAGTTCTGGGAGTTATTGTGCCTGGGATCTTTTCTTTATTACATTTTCTAGTAGATTATTGCTGGTATATAAAAACATTATTGCTTTGTGTATGTTGCTCTTGTATTTTTTCACTTTGCTTAATTATTTTTATTGGCTCTAATGGTTTCTCAGTTGATTGTTTTGGATTTTTATGTAAACAATCATATTGTTTACAAATAATGTTAGTCTTAGATTTCCCTTTTTAGTATTTATCTTTTTTGCCAAAGTTCATTCATTCATTCTTCATTCAATTAATATTTGTCAGCTGCTATGTGGCAAGGCAGCTACTATGTGCCAGGCCGTTGTTCTACATTCTGGAGACACAGTAATAGGCAAAACAGACAAGTTTTATGCCCTCTAGAGCTTACATTCTATTCAGGAAAGATTGACAATCTAGGAAAGGCAAAAAAGTGTGAAGCAAGTGTTGAAATGTTGCAGTTTGTGAGTTATTGTGAAATGGTCAAAGGAAGGTTATCTGAAATTGGAGGGAAAATTGTAATGCCAGATGTAAATGGCATCTTTGTACAGGTTTTTTGTTTTGTTTTGTTTTTTGTTTGCTTTTACTTGTTCTAGGAATCGTAGTATATACATGTAATTTATCACATCTTCCTCGTATTGACATTTTACTACTTCATGTGAAATATAGGTCCATTTTGGTCCTATTATGCTCCCACATTTTTAAAATTGTTTTAATGTTTATTTCTTTTTGAGGGAGAGAGAGAGAGAGAGAGAGAGAGAGCAGGGGAGGGACAGAGAGAGAGACACACACAGAATCCAAAGTAGGCTCCAGGCTCTAAGCTGTCAGCACAGAGCCCCACGTGGGGCTCAAACTCATGAGCAGGGAGATCATGACCTGAGCCGAATTTGGACGCTTAACTGACTGAGACACCCAGGTGTCCCTATGTTCTCACATTATAATTAACTTATCCTAAATACTTCCTTTACATGCATTGTGAACCACATCAGACAATGTAGTTTTGTTTTCAATAATATAACAATTTTTTAAAACATAAAAACATTTCTAAACAATTTTTAAGACTTAGAAGGAGATACGTAATCTATTATATTTACCTGTTCATATGTAATCTATTATATTTACCTGTTCAGTTGGTCTTTCTTCATTCTTGATGTCCCAAGTTTTCCTTTCATTGCCGTTTCCTTTCTGTATGAAAAATTCCTTTGGTCATTCTTTTAAGACAGTACCACTAGTGACAAATTTTGTTAATTTTCCTTATTTGAAAATGTCTTTATTTTCTCTTCATTCCTGAAGGATTTTGTTTTCAAGTTTTTATTTAGATTCCAGTTAGTTAACATATTGTGTAACATTAGTTTCAGGTGTTAAGTTTCAAGATCCATCACTTACATACAATACTCAGTGCTCATCACTACAAGTGCCTTCCTGAAAGATATTTTTGATAGATCATGAATTCTGTATTGACCCAGCCTTTTTTTTCCCAACACTTAAAAAATGTGCCACTTCCTTTTGGCCTCCATGGCTTGAGAATTCCACTATCATTTGGATCTATGATTTTGTATAAAATTGTTTTTTAAGATTTTTTTTGGTCTTAGTTTTCAGAAGTTTTATTATGAAGTGTCTTGGCATGAATTTCTTTGGGTTTATCCTGTTTGGTTTTCTCTCAGCTTCTTGAATCCGTATGCTATGTCTTTTTAAAAAAATATTTATTTATTTTTGAGAGGGGGGGAGGGGCAGAGAGAGGGAGACACAGAATCCAAAGCAGGCTCCAGGTTCTGAGCTGTCAACACAGAGCCCAATGAGGGGCTTGAACTCAGAAACCATGAGATCACAACCTTAGCCCAAGTCAGACGCTTAACCCTCTGAGTCACCCAGGTGCCCCTGTATGCTATGTCTTTTGACTAAATTGGGGAAAAAACTCAGCCATTATTTCTTCTAATATTTTCAACTTCATCTTTAGCTTCTCCTTCTGGGACTCTGGTGATATGAATATTGTATATTCTATTATTGTTCCACATGTTTCTAGGCCCTGTTCATTTTTTTAAAAATATGTCTTATTTCTGTTGGTTTTACTGGATGATTTCTATTGGTCTAGTCACTGATTCTTCCCTTTATTGTCCCCATTCTGTCATTATGGTGTGCTTAAAATTTTTTGGTTATTATATTTTTCAGTCCTAAAATTTCCATTTGGCTTTTCTTTATATTTTGATCTCTTTGCTTGAGACTTTCTCTTTTGTCATTTAAGACTATTTGATGTTTACAAGAAATTCAGACAGCAGCCTGAGGCAACACAGAAGCAACACTTTGCATAACAATGGGACTAGAAGGAAGAAGATCTGTTTATAATGATTTTGGAGCATGTTGGGGAACTTCTCCAGGAACAGTGGAGCTGGCAGGTGCCATTTTCCTCCCCTGCATCTCAGCATAAAAACAGAGCCACCCACAGGAGGCAGTGCTACACAGACACTTGCTACCTAACCTGCTAGCAGTGTACCCTGTCCATGCATTTTCCTGAGGACTCGCCCACTCTAAGCATGATGGCCTTGTCCCTGGGACCAGCCCAAATTTTGGTAACACTGTGCACGTCCCCTACCCAGCCACCTCATGCACATATGCTGCACCTCTGGCCACCCTGTTTCAGGAAATCTGGCCTAGGACGAGTGGTTCAGCAGAAATATTGCTAACACTGCCACCCTGCCCCTGAGCCCTCCTGTGGTCATACCCCATCAAAGCCAGACTGCCTGGGTCTCCCTAACACCACAGAGAGCAAGAATAGCCCACAACAGAGTCAGTGCAGACGGCTGGACTGAAAGAAAAAGCAACTCACATAACAACATCAAGATGAAAGCAACACACATGGGAGACACACTTGAAGCACCAGGTCCTGGGGAATGGGGAACACTGCACTGCAGGGCACTACAGGACCTCTCCTTCATAAGTCCACTACTTTCAAGGGTGGAAAATGTAGCTGACCTTCCTAACACATGGAAACAGACACAGAAAGGTAGACAAAATAAGGAGACAGAGGAATATGTTCCAAATGAAAGAACAGGACAAAATTACAACAGAAGATCTAAGCAAAACAGAAATAAGTAATATGTCTGACAGAGAATTTAAAGTAATGATCATAAAAGTTCTCCAGAGAAGGGTGGAGGACATCAGTGAGACTCTTGACAAAGAGATAAAAAAAGAACATATCAAAGATAAAGCACTCATAATGTAAGGGTTAAATTGTAGTGTAGGGCTAACTTGTAGCCTTAAGAAATAACAGCTTTGTTTTAACACTGTAGATTAAGAGATAACAGCCTTGTCTTATCAATCAAAGGAACAAAAGTTTAAGGAAAATCAACTGGTTTAGTGTTTGATTGGATTGGGGCAAGGGCATGTCTGAACTGTTTCCACCCCCATCTGGGAACTATTTCTTTGTTCTGTCCCCAGGTGATGATAAGACGATGTGGTCGGCTATAAAAACTCTGTACCCCAGTTGTTCGAGACTGCACTCTGGTCAAGAGTGTCGGTCCCGATCGGTTGGCCTTGCCTCTCATTGCAATAAATTTTGTTGTGACTGTCACTGGTGCCCGTAGCATTCTGTTTCAGGAGTCGTGTGGATGCAACAATGGTACAATCCAACAAGAAGATATAATAATTGTAAATAGTTATGCACCCAACATGAGAACACCAAAAACATAAGGCAGTTAATAGCAAATATAAAGGAAATAATCGATACTAATACAATAATAGTAAGGGCCTTTAACACTCCACTTACCTCAATAAATCATCCAAACAGAAATTTTGACATAGGACATAATGGATTTGAATGACACATTGGACCAGATGAACTGGTCAGAACATTCCATCCTAAAACAGCAGAATATACATTCTTTTCAAGTATACATGGAACATTCTCCAGATTAGATCACATATTAGGCCACAAAACAAGCCTCAACAAATTCAAAAAGATTGAGGTTATACCATGAATCTTTTCTGACAACAACACTAGGAAATCAACAAGAAAAAAAACCCTGGAAAGCACACAAACACATGCAGGTTAAATAACAACATGCTAATAAACAATGAGTGGGTCAACCAAGAAAACAAAACAAAACAAACAAAAAATATATTTATGAATATTACTCAGCCATAAGAAAGGATGAAATCTTGCCATTTGCAATGACATGGATGGGGCTAGAGAGTATTATGCTAAGCAAAATAAGTCAGAGAAAGACAAATACCATATGATCTTACACATATGTGGAATTTAAGAAACAAAACAAATGAGCAAAGGGGAAAAAAGAGAGAGGCAAACCAAGAAACAGACTCTGAACTATAGAGGATGAACTGATGGTTACTAGAGGGAAGGTGGGTGGGTCATGGGTTAAATAGGTGATGGGGATTAAGGCGTGTACTTGTGAGGAGCACAGAGTCTTGTATGGAAGTGTTGAATTACTATACTGTACACCTAAAACTTATATTACACTATATGTTAACTAATTGGAATTTAAATAAAAACTTAAAAAAAGAACAGTATGCTATTTAAAAGCAAGAGGTAGAGCTGTGCTGATATGGAATGATATTAATGATGTATTTTTAACTGTAAAAAGCAAGGGACTGTGGATATAGTATGCTACCATTTGTGGGGTTTTTTTTTTCTCCCTGGGATACTACACAAAGAGTGTCAAATGTGAAATTACATTTGGATAGAAAGACTAGAGTTCTGGGACTGGGAGACTTTCATTTTAAATTTTAATTATCAGTACTTGACAAATATTTTCTCATGTGTGCATATAGCTTCTAAATAAACCCCAAAACACCGTTCTAAAATATCAAAGAGGTCATTATCAGACTTGAAAAACCTGGTCCATGGGCTCCAGGTTAAGAACCTTTATTTTAGGGCTAATAATTTGCCCAAGTATTCGATTTTGCATTTCTTCAGTCTGGTAGCTCCTAAAAATCAAGAGCTATTCAGTGACACTTACAACAAGATTTACACTCTGAAAAGTCACCCTTGGGCAAATAATCTTTAGAAAACAAAGGCTATATGAGTGCGACAACATTAGAGGATAGCTTTAACTAGCCAACTCTAGGTTTTTTTCTCTTTTTAACTTTTTATTTCTTAATTATTATGGGCTGACAAGAAGTAGCAAAATTAGCAGAGAGGTCCTGTGTCCCCTTTCCCAGTTTCCCTTAACAGTGGAATCTTATATAATTAAAGTGCATATCAAAACCAGGAAAGTAATTGGCTCAATACAATTATCTAGACTATAGCTTTTATTCAGATTTTAGCAGTTTTTGCACAGACTCATTTTTAGTGTGTGTTTGTGTCTAATTCTATTACATTTTATCACATGTGCAGATGGATATAATCCTCACAACAATCAAGAGACAGAAGGGTTCTGTCACAATAAAGGAACTCCCCATGCTGCCACTTTATAATTACACACTCCCTCTCCTTCCCTATCTTTTCTTAGCTGTTCTCCAACTATAATTCTGTCATTTTCAGAATGTTATAGAAATGGAATCACAAAGTATGGAATCTTTTGGGATTAGCTTTCTTTTACTCAGCATGAATCCCTAGAGATCCATCCCTGTTGTCGCCTGCACCAGTAGTTATTTCTCCTAACATCTAAGTAGTAATTCATTGTATGGATGTATAATAATTTGTTTAATCATTCAGCCATTGAAGGAGGTTATTTCCAGTTTGGGGCTATTATACATAAAGCTGCTATGAATATTCATGTACAGGTGTTTTTTTTTTAAGTTTATTTATTTTGAGAGAGAGAGAGAGAGCAGCAAGCATGTGAGGGGCAGAAGGGGAGAGAGAGAGAGAGAGAGAGAGAGAGAGAGAGAGAGAGAGAGAGAATCCCAAGTAGGCACAGCAAAGAGCCAGACACAGGACTCGATCCCACAAACCGTAAGATCATGACCTCAGCTGAAATCAAGAGTCAGATGCTCAACCCAGGCACCCCAGGTTTTTTGTGTGAACATACATTTACATTTCTCTAGGATAAATACCCAGGAGTGCAACCACTGGGTTATATGGTAAAAAGTTGCCAGACTGTTTCCCAGAGTAGATCTACCATTTTTCATTCCCACCAGAAATGTATAAAAGTTCCAATGGCTACATTTCCTTGTCAGCACTTGGTATTGTCAGTATTTTTCATGGTAGCCATTCTAATAGGTGTATAATGATATCTCATTATGATTTTAATTTGCATTTCACTAATAACAAGTGATGTTGAAAATCTCTTAATGAGTTTTTAGATCCAATCATCTTCTTTCGTAAAGTGTCTGTTCAAGTTTTTGCCAATTTTTGAACCAGATCGTTTGCCTTCTGTTGAATTTAGAGCATTATTTGTATTCTGTACATAAGTCCTTTGTTGGATCTGAGGTTTGCAAATATTTTTTCCCAGTTTACACCTTGTCTTGTTATTTGTTTATTCATTTTTGAAAGAGAAAGATACAGTGAAAGTTGGGGAGGGGCAGAGAGAGAGGGAGAGACAGAATCCAAAGCAGGCTCCAGGCTCTCAGCTGTCAGCAGAGCCTGAAGCAGGGCCTGAACTCATGAACTGTGAGATCATGACCTGAGCCAAAGTCAGACTGAGCCACTCAGGTGCCCCCCAAAAAGTTCAATTTATATTTTTAATGGATTGTGCTTTTGGTGTCATATTTAAGAACTCTTCTTCTAACCCAAGATCACAAAGATTTCTTCCTATTTTCTCTGCAAAAAAGTTTTATATTTTTATATTTTACATTTAAATCTATGACTCATTTGAGTTCATCTTTGTTTAAGGTATGAGAGTTACATAGAGGCTCGTATTTTCTGAGGTTTTGATGTCCAGTTATTATAGCACCATTTGTTGAAAAGACTATCCTTTCTCCATTAGATTGTATTTGTTTCTTTGTCAAAAATTAGCTGAGCAGATTGGTGTGTGTCTATTTCTGGATTCTATATTTTCTTCCATTGTTCTGTGGGTCTGTGCATCCCCCAATACCACAGTGACTCGATTATTGTAGCTACATAATAAGTCTTAAAACTTGGCAGTGTGATTCCTTCAACTTTCTCTCTCCATTTCAATACTGTTTAACTATTTTAACATCTTTGCCATTCCAGATATGTTTTAAGATAAGCTTGTCTTTGGGTACCTGGGTGGCTCAGTCAGTTAAGCATCTGACTTCGGCTTAAGTCATAATCTCATGGCTCCTGAGCTTGAGCCCCACTTTGGCTGAGCCCTGCTCTCTCTCTCCCTCTCTCTGCCCCTCATGGGATTCTCTCTCTTCTCTCTCTCCCCTAGCTCACTTGCGCCCCCTCTCTCTCTCTCTAAAAAAATAAGTTAAGCATGTCTTCGCCTACAAAAAAAATCCGATGAATGTATAAATCAGTTTGGGAAGATTTAATATCTTTATGATGTAGAGCCTTCCAATCTATACGTGGCATATTTAAATCTTCTTTGACTTCTTTTTTTTCCAATATATGAAATTTATTATCAAATTGGTTTCCATACAACACCCACTGCTCATCCCAAAAGATGCCCTCTTCAATACCCATCACTCACCCACCCCACCCTCCCACCCCCCATCAACCCTCAGTTTGTTCTGTTTTTAAGAGTCTCTTATGCTTTGGCTCTCTCCCACGCTAACCTCTTTTTTTTTTCCCTTCCCCTCCCCCACGGGTTTCTGTTAAGTCTCTCAGGATCCACATAAGAGTGAAACCATATGGTATCTGTCTTTCTCTGTATGGCTTATTTCACTTAGCATCACACTCTCCAGTTCCATCCACCTTGCTACAAAAGGCCATATTTCATTCTTTCTCATTGCCACGTGGTACTCCATTGTGTATATAAACCACAATTTCTTTATCCATTCATCAGTTGATGGACATTTAGGCTTTTTCCACAATTTGGCTATTGTTGAGAGTGCTGCTATGAACATTGGGGTACAAGTGCCCCTATGCATGAGTACTCCTGCATCCCTTGGGTAAATTCCTAGCAGTGCTACTGCTGGGTCATAGGGTAGGTCTATTTTTAATTTTTTGAGGAACCTCCACACTGTTTTCCAGAGCGGCTGCACCAGTTTGCATTCCCACCAACAGTGCAAGTGGGTTCCCGTGTCTCCACATCCTCTCCAGCATCTATAGTCTCCTGATTTGTTCATTTTGGCCACTCTGACCGGCGTGAGGTGATATCTGAGTGTGGTTTTGATTTGTATTTCCCTGATGAGGAGCGACGTTGAGCATCTTTTCATGGGCCTGTTGGCCATCTGGATGTCTTCTTTAGAGAAGTGTCTATTCATGTTTTCTGCCCATTTCTTCACTGGGTTATTTGTTTTTCGGGTGTAGAGTTTGGTGAGCTCTTTATAGATTTTGGATACTAGCCCTTTGTCCGATATGTCATTTGCAAATATCTTTTCCCATTCCGTTGGTTGCCTTTTAGTTTTGTTGATTGTTTCCTTTGCAGTGCATAAGCTTTTTATCTTCATGAGGTCCCAATAGTTCATTTCTGCTTTTAATTCCCTTGCCACTGGGGATGTGTCAGGTAATAGATTGCTGCACCTGAGGTCAGACAGGTTTTCCCATACTTTCTCCTCTAGGGTTTTGATAGTTCCCTGTCTCACATTCAGGTCCTTTATCCATTTTGAGTTTATTTTTGTGAATGGTGTGAGAAAGTGGTCTAGTTTCAACCTTCTGCATGTTGCTGTCCAGTTCTCCCAGCACCATTTGTTAGACTGTCTTCTTTCCATTGGATATTCTTTCCTGCTTTGTCAAAGATTAATTGGCCATACGTTTGTGGGTCTAGCTCTGGGGTTTCTATTCTATTCCATTGGTCTATGTGTCTGTTTTTGTGCCAATACCATGCTGTCTTGAGGATTACAGCTTTGTAGTAGAGGCTAAAGTCTGGGATTGTGATGCCTCCCGCTTTGGTCTTCTTCAAAATTACTTTGGCTATTCGGGGCCTTTTGTGGTTCCATATGAATTTTAGGATTGCTTGTTCTAGTTTCAAGAAGAATGCTGGTGCAATTTTGATTGGGATTGCATTGAATGTGTAGATAGCTTTGGGTAGTATTGACATTTTGACAATATTCTTCCAATCCATGAGAATTTTTCCCATTTCTTTATATCTTCTTCAATTTCCTACATAAGCTTTCTATAGTTTTCAGCATACAGATCTTTTACATCTTTGGTTAGATTTATTCCTAGGTATTTTATGCTTCTTGGTGCAATTGTGAATGGGATCAGTTTCTTTATTTGTCTTTCTATTGCTTCATTATTAGTGTATAAGAATGCAACTGATTTCTGTACATTGATTTTGTGTCCTGCGACTTTGCTAAATTCATGGATCAGTTCTAGCAGACTTTTGGTGGAGTGTATCAGATTTTCCATGTATAGTATCATGTCATCTGCAAAAAGTGAAAGCTTAACTTCATCTTTGCCAATTTTGATGCCTTTGATTTCCTTTCGTTGTCTGCTGACGCTACCACTTCCAACACTATGTTAAACAACAGCGGTGAGAGGGGGCATCCCTGTCGTGTTCCTGATCTCAGGGAAAAAGCTCTCAGTTTTTCCCCATTGAGGATGATGTTAGCTGTGGGCTTTTCATAAATGGCTTTTATGATGTTTAAGTATTTTCCTTCTATACCGACTTTCTCGAGGGTTTTTATTAAGAAATGGTGCTGAATTTTGTCAAAGGCCTTTTCTGCATCGATTGACAGGATCATATGGTTCTTATCTTCTCTTTTATTAATGTGATGGATCACGTTGATGGATTTGCGAATGTTGAACCAGCCCTGCATCCCAGGAATGAATCCCACTTGATCATGGTGAATAATTCTTTTTATATGCTGTTGAATTCGATTTGCTAGTATCTTATTGAGAATTTTTGCATCCATATTTATCAGGGATATTGGCCTGTCGTTCTCTTTTTTTACTGGGTCTCTGTCTGGTTTAGGAATCAAAGTAATACTGGCTTCATAGAATGAGTCTGGAAGTTTTCCTTCCCTTTCTATTTTTTGGAACAGCTTGAGAAGGATAGGTATTATCTCTGCTTTAAATGCCTGGTAGAACTCTCCTGGGAAGCCATCTGGTCCTGGACTCTTATTTGTTGGGAGATTTTTGATGACTGATTCAATTTCTTCACTGGTTATGGGTCTGTTCAAGCTTTCTATTTCCTCCTGATTGAGTTTTGGAAGTGTGTGGGTGTTTAGGAATTTGTCCATTTCTTCCAGGTTGTCCAGTCTGTTGGCATATAATTTTTCATAGTATTCCCTGATAATTGCTTGTACTTCTGAGGGATTGGTTGTAATAATTCCATTTTCATTCATGATTTTATCTGTTTGGGTCATCTCCCTTTTCTTTTTGAGAAGCCTGGCTAGAGGTTTATCAATTTTGTTTATTTTTTCAAAAAACCAATTCTTGGTTTCATTGATCTGCTCTACAGTTTTTTTAGATTCTATATTGTTTATTTCTGCTCTGATCTTTATTATTTCTCTTCTTCTGCTGGGTTTAGGCTGTCTTTGCTGTTCTGCTTCTATTTCCTTTAAGTGTGCTGTTAGATTTTGTATTTCGGATTTTTCTTGTTTCTTGTGATAGGCCTGGATTGTGATGTATTTTCCTCTCAGGACTGCCTTCGCTGCATCCCAAAGAGTTTGGATTGTTGTATTTTCATTTTCATTTGTTTCCATATATTTTTTTAATTTCTTCTCTAATTGCCTGGTTGACCCACTCATTCGTTAGTAGGGTGTTCTTTAACCTCCATGCTTTTGGAGGTTTTCCAAACTTTTTCCTGTGGTTGATTTCAAGCTTCATAGCATTGTGGTCTGAAGGTGTGCATGGTATGATCTCAATTCTTGTATACTTATTAAGGGCTGTTTTGTGACCCAGTATGTCATCTATCTTGGAGAATGTTCCATGTGCACTCGAGAAGAAAGTATATTCTGTTGCTTGGGGTGTAGAGTTCTAAATATATCTGTCAAGTCCATCTGATCCAATGTATCATTCAGGGCCCTTGTTTCTTTATTGACCATGTGTCTAGATGATCTATCCATTGTTGTAAGTGGGGTATTAAAGTCCCCTGCAATTACCACATTCTTATCAATAAGGTTGCTTATGTTTGTGATGAATTTTTTTATGTGTTTGGGGGCTCTCGTATTCGGGGCATAGACATTTATAATTGTTAGCTCTTCCTGATGGATAGACCCTGTAATTATTATCTCATGCCCTTCTTCATCTCTTGTTACAGCCTTTAAAGTCTAGTTTGCCTGATATAAGTATGGCTACTCCAGCTTCCTTTTGACTTTCAGTAGCACGATAAATAGTTCTCCATCCCCTCACTCTCAATCTGAAGGTGTCCTCAGGTCTAAAATTAGTCTCTTGTAGACAGCAAATAGATGGGTCTTCATTTTTTATCCATTCTGATACCCTATGTCTTTTGGTTGGCGCATTTAGTACATTTACGTTCAGTGTTATTATAGAAAGATATGGGTTTAGAGTCATTGTGATGTCTGTAGGTTTCATGCTTGTAGCAATGTCTCTGGTACCTTGTCTCACAGGATCCCCCTTAGGATCTCTTGTAGGGCTGGTTTAGTGGTGACGAATTCCTTCAGTTTTTGTTTGTTTGGGAAGACCTTTATCTCTCCTTCTATTCTAAATGACAGACTTGCTGGATAAAGGATTCTCGGCTGCATATTTTTTTCTGTTCAACACATTGAAGATCTCCTGCCATTTCTTTCTGACCTGCCAAGTTTCAGTAGAGAGACCTGTCACGAGTCTTATCGGTCTCCCTTTATATGTTAGAGCACGTTTATCCCTAGCTGCTTTCAGAATTTTCTCTTTATCCTTGTATTTTGCCAGTTTCACTATGCTTTGTGGTGCAGAAGATCGATTCAAGTTACGTCTGAAGGGAGTTCTCTATGCCTCTTGGATTTCAATGCTTTTTCCTTCCCTAGATCAGGGAAGGTCTCAACTATTATTTCTTCAAGTACACCTTCAGCACCTTTCCCTCTCTCTTCCTCCTCTGGGATACCAATTATGCGTCGATTATTTCTCTTTAGTGCATCACTTAGTTCTCTAATTTTCCCCTCATACTCCTGGATTTTTTTATCTCTCTTTTTCTCAGCTTCTTCTTTTTCCATAATTTTATCTTCTAGTTCACCTATTCTCTCCTCTGCCTCTTCAATCCGAGCTGTGGTCATCTCCATTTTATTTTGCAGTTCATTAATAGCATTTTTTAGCTCCTCCTGGCTCTTCCTTAGTCCCTTGATATCTGGAGCAATGGATTCTCTGCTCTCCTCTATACTGTTTTCAAGCCCAGCCATTAATTTTATGACTATTATTCTAAATTCACTTTCTGTTATATTGTTTTAATCGTTTTTGATCAGTTTGTTAGCTGTTGCTATTTCCTGGAGATTCTTTTGAGGGGAATTCTTGTGTGTCGTCATTTTGGATAGTCCCTGGAGTGGTGTGGAACTGCAGGGCACTTCCCCTGTGCTGTGTTGAATAACTTGTGTTGGTGGGCGGGGCTGCAGTTAGACCTGATGTCTGCCCCCAGCCCACCGCTGGGGCCACAGTCAGACTGGTGTGTGCCTTCTCTTCCCCTCTCCTACGGGCGGGATTCACTGTGGGGTGGCATGGCCCGTTTGGGTTACTTGCACGCTGCCAGGCTTGTGTTGCTGGGGATCTGGTGTATTAGCTGGCGTGGATCGGCAAGGTGCACAGGGGCGGGAGGGGTAGGCTCAGCTCGTTTTTCCTTTAGTGATCTGCTTTGGGAGGGGCCCTGCAGCACCAAGAGGGAGTCAGACCCCTGCTGGAGGGATGGATCCACAGAAGTACAGGGTTGGGTGTTTGCAGGTACAAGCAAGTTCCCTGACAGGAACTGGTTCCCTTTGGGATTTTGGCTGGGGGATGGGCGAGGGAGATGGCGCTGGCGAGCACCTTTGTTCCCCACCAAGGTGAGCTCTGTCGTCTGGGGCTCAACAATTCTCCCTCCCATTGTCCTCCAGCCCTCCCGCTCTCCAAGCAGAGCTGTTAACTTATAACCTTCCAGATGTTAAGTCCCGCTTGCTGTCAGAACACACTCCATCTGGCCCCTCTGCTTTTGCAAGCCAGACTCAGGGGCTCTGGGCTCCTGGCGGGCTGCCCCTCTGCCCCGGCTCCCTCCTGCAAGTCCGTGTAGCGCGCACCGCTTCTCCGCCCTTCCTACCCTCTTCCGTGGGCCTCTTGTCTACGCTTGGCTCTGGAGAATCCGTTCTGCTAGACTTCTGGTGGTTTTCTGGGTTATTTAGACTGGTGTGGGTGGAATCTAAGTGATTCGCAGGACACAGTGAGCCCAGCGTCCTCCTACACTGCCATCTTCCCTCTTTGACTTCTTTCATCAAGGTTTTATAGTTTTCAACATGAAGATTCTGTCCATGTTTTCTTACATTTATATTTAAGTATGTCTGGTTTTTTTTTTTGGTGAAAATATTTGTAAGTGCACTGTGTTTTTAATTTTGGTTACCAATAGTTTATTGATAGTATAAAGAGGTAGATTATTTTTGTTTGTTGACCTTGTTTCCTGTGATGTTGTTAAATTCACTCATTAGTCCTTGGAGTTCTTATAGATTACTTGTGTTTATTCATGTAACAAATCATATCATCTACAAATAAGTGCAATTTTATTTCTTCTTTTCCTATCTGTATGCCTTATATTTCCTTTTCTTACCTGTACTACTGGTTAGAACTTCTAGTACTATGATAAGAGTGATGAAAACTGACCTCCTTGACTTGTTCATGATCTTAGGTGAAAAGCATTAAGTATTTCACTATTAGGTATGACATTAGCTATGGGTTTTTTTATAGGTGCTCTTTATCAAGTTTAGGAAGTTCTGTTTTTATTCTGAGTTTGTTGAGAGTTTTCCTCAGGAATGAATGTTACATTTCATCAAATGCTTTCTCCACATCAACTGGTATAATTGTGGGATTTTTTTTTCTTTAGCCTGTAAGTATCATGGATTACATTGATTGGTCTTAAAACTTGAATGAGCCTTGCATTTCTGATATAAATTATACTGGATTGTACTATATAATTATTTTCATATATTAATGAATTCTGTTTGCTAATATTTTGTTAAGGGGTCTTATGTTTATGTTCTGAGAGATCCTGGTCTTTAGTTGCTTTCTTTAAAAAAAAAAACATCATCTTAGATTTTGACATCAGGGTGATGCTGGTCTCACAAAATGAATTGGGAAGCATTCCCTCCTTTTCTATTTTCTGGAAAATGTTTCAGAAAATTAATGTTAATTCCTCCATAAGTGTTTGGTTGCATTCTCTAGCAAAGTCATCTGGGCTTTAAGATATCTTTTTCCAAAGCTTTAAAAATTACTGATAAAATTCCTTTAATCACTGTAGGACTTTTAAGATTATCTATTTCACCTTGGGTGAGTTTTGATAGTGTATATTTTTTCCAGGAGCTGGCCCATTCTGAAGTCTAAATTATCTGATATTAGTATAACCATGACATATTTTTTTGATCAGTGTATCATTTTCTAGACATATATTTTTAACCTACTTCTTAAAAAAATTTTTTTAAATTCCAGTGTGGTTACCATACTATAAGTGTTATGTGTTATATATATTATTATTTTATAACAAGTGTTATATAATAATATAGTTAATATATAATAAGTGTTATATTAGTTTCAGGTGTTTAATATAATGATTCAACAATTCCATACCTTACCCATTGCTCATCACAACCAGTGAATTCCTTAATCCCCATCACCTGTTTCACCCATTTCTCCACCCACCTCCCTCTGGTAACCAACAGTTCTCTATAGTTAAGAGTCTATTTCCTGGTCTCTCTCTCTCTCTATATATATATATATATTTTTTTTTTCTCAATTGTTTCTTAGGTTCCACATATAAGTGAGATCATATGGTATTTGTCTTTCTCTGACTGACTTATTTCACTTAGGATAATACTCTCTAGCTCTATCCATGTCATTGCAAATGGTGAGATTTTATTCTTTTTTATGGCCGGGTAATATATATATGTGTGTGTATATATATATATATATATATATATATTCATATATATATTCATATATATATATTTACACATACATGCATGCCACATCTTTATCCATTCGTCTATGTTCATCAATGTTCATCAGTGGACACTTGGGCTGTTTCCATAATTTTTCTGTTGTTCATAACACTACCGTAAACACTAGGGTTTATATATTCCTTTGAATTAGTATTTTTGTATTCTTTGTGCTAAACTGTAGCACAATTGTTGAGAAACCTCCATACTGTTTTCCAGAGCAGCTGCACCAGTTTGCATTCTCACCAACTGTGCAAGAGGGGTCCCCTTTCTCAATATCCTCACAAACACCTGTTGTTTCCTGTGTTGTTGATTTTAGTCATTCTGACAGGTATGAAGTGAAATCTCATTGTAGTTTTTATTTGTATTTCCCAGATGATAAGCAATGATGAGCATCTTTTCACATATCTGTTGGTCATCTGGATGTCTTCTTTGGAGAAATGTCTATTCATGTCCTCTGCCCATTTTTAATTGTATTCTTTCTTTTTTCATGTGTTGAGTTTTATCAGTCCTTTATATATTTTGGATACTAACCCTTTATCAGATATTTCATTTGCAAATATCTTCTCCCATTCCATAGGTTGCCTTTCAGTTTTGTGGATTATTTCTGTTGCTGTTCAGAAGCTTTTTATTTTGATGTAGTTCCAATAGTTTACTTTTGCTTTTGTTTCCCTTGCCTCAAGAGACATATCTAGAAAAAAGTTTCTATGGCCAATGTCAAAGAAGTTACTACCTGTGTTATCCTCTAGGATTTTTATGGTTTCCTATCTCACATTTAGGTCATTAATCCATTTTAAATTTATTTTTGTTTTTGGAGTAAGAAAGTGGTCCAGTTTCATTCTTTTGAAAGTGACTGTTCAGTTTTTCCAATACTATTTGTTGAAAAGACTGTCTTTTTCCCTTCGGATATTCTTCCCTGCTTTGTCAAAGATTCATTGGCCATATGATTGTGGGTTCATTTCTGGGCTTTCTATTCTGTTCTATTGATCTCTGTGTCTATTTTCATTCCAGTACCATACTGTTTTGATCACTACAGCTTTGTAATATAACTTGAAGAATGGTATTGTGATGCCTCTCTACTTGCTTTTCTTTTTCAAGGTTGCTTTGACTATTCAGGGTCTTTTTGTGGTTCCACGCAAATTTTAGGATTCTTTGTTTAAGCTCTGAAAAGTGCTGCTGGCATTTTGATGCAGATTGCATTGTGTAGATTGCTTTGTGTAGCATAGACATTTCAACAGCATTTGTTCTTCCTATCCATGAACATGGAATATCTTTCCATTTCATTGTGTCATCTTCAATTTCTTCAATCAGTGTTTGATGGTTTTTAGAGTACATTTCTTCACCTCTTTGGTTGGGTTTATTCCTAGGTATCTTATTATTTTGGTGCAATTGTAAATGGTATTGATTCCTTAATTTCTCTTTCTGCTGCTTCATTATTGGTGTATAGAAATGCAACAGATTTCTGTACATTGATCTTGTATCCTGGGACTTAACTGAATTCGTTTATCAGTTCTACCAGTTTTTTTTGGTGGCCTCTTTAGGGTTTTCTATTTATAGTATCATGTCATCTGCAAATAGTGAAAGTTTTACTTCTTCCTTGCCTATTTGGATGCCTTTTGTTTCTTTCTCTTGTCTGCTGTGGCTAGGATTTCCAGTACTATGTTGAATAAAAGTGATGAGAGTGGACATCCCTGTCTTGTTACTGACCATAGAGGAAAAGCTCTCAGTTTTTCCCCATTTAGGATGATGTTAGCTATGGGTTTTTCATATATGGCCTTTATTATGTTGAAGTATGTTCCCTCTAAACCCACTTTGTTGAGGGATTTTTATCATGAATTTATGTTGTGCTTTGTCAAATGCTTTTTCTGCATGAATTGAAAGGATATGGTTATTTTATTAATGTGGTGTATCATGTTGATTAATTTGTGAATATTGAACTTGCAACCCAGGAATAAATCTCACTTGATTGTGAAGTGTTATGGACTCTGTGTCTGGAGATCTCTCTTGTCCAGCAAGAGAGGGATGAAGGATTAAAAATGAAAGAGAGGCTTGGGGCACCTGGGTGGCTCAGTCAGTTGAGTGCCCGACTTAGGCTCCAGTCATGATCTCATGGCTCGTGGGTTCAAGCCCCACGTCAGGCTCTGTGTTGACAGCTCAGAGCCTGGAGCCTGCTTCAGATTCTGTGTCTCCCTTTCTCTCTGCCCCTCCCCTGCTCACACTCTGACTCTTTTTCTCAAAATAAATACAATTTTTTTAAAAATGCAAGAGAGGCTAATGTCTTGGAGGAGACAAAAGCCCTAAGGGTCCTTGCTCCATTTTTATTAGGATCAGAAGGCTTACAAGTGTGATGGGTGTGCACAATGAAACCATGACCATTAAGTCATGGGCGTGGGGAAAAGGGGGTTTTGGAGGTACACAGTGTTAGGGGTTTGGGTCAATACAAAACAAGATTCTGGTGCTGGAAGATTATTTACAGCAAATAGGCCCCACCTCTGGTTTACCTAAACTGGCCTGGGGACAAGAAAGAGCATGCTACCTCAGGGTCAACAAGGCATCTTTCTTTTGCTAATTAGCTCTGCTCTGGGCAACTTCACTGCTGTGGTCTTATAGCCCTATTTACCTGTTTACATAATTTGGTCCTTCTTTCCTGTGAAAGCAGCTTTCTGATGTCCTATACCTTTGTCCCATACTGGAGGCCTTGGCCTTTACCTAATCTTATTTACCTAACCTTGTTTACCCAAACTTGGGTGTGTTTATCCTATGGCTTTCTAATTCTTTATGCCTTGTTAACCCATCAGTGCAGGCTCAGGGAATTCCTAAACTTATTCCCCACAGTGGTGAATAATTTTTTAATGTATTTTTGGATTCAGTTTGCTAGTATTTTATTGAGAATTTTTGCATCCATGTTCATCAGGAGCCTATAGTTCTCTTTTTTAGTGTAGTCTTTTTCTGGTTTTGGTATCGGGTTAAAGCTGGCCTCATAGAATAAATTTGGAAGTTTGCCTTTATTTTTCTATTTTTTGACCTGAGCTGAAATCAAGAGTCAGATGTTTAACTGAGCCACCCAAGTGCTCCTCTTTTTTAACTTTTTAATCTCTGCGATAAGAGTCTCACTGGTGTATTCTTTTATCAAGCCCAGTGAGTATCCTGATGATTGCTGCTTTAAATTATCCACCAGGCATGTTACTTATATCTGTTTTGCTTAGACCTCTGGCTTTGGCTTTATATTATTCTTTCTTTTGGGATAAATACCTCTATCTTTACATTTTGTATAAATTTCTGTCTTCTTCTCTGTGTTATAAAAGCCAGTTGTGTCTTTTGATCCTGAAAGTAATGCCTTTATGAATAAGAGTTCATATAGTGCCCAGGGCCTGTCACTTCAGGGAGTGTCTCTGGTGTGTGCTTCATGCAATCTGCTATTGTTTTCTGACTTGTCTATCTTTCAGGCAAGTTATCTGCAGAGGCACTCCTTGCCTGCTGTGGGCAGTGTTTGGTCCCTAGCCTGAAAGTGGTGAGTTTTAACTAGGTGTGCTCTGGTCTGCTTGTGAAATGAGACCTGACACCACTTCTACCAGAACTGAGGCCTTGCAGCACTCATGGGTTGGAAGACATAGTGTGGGAAGGGATTTCTGCTGGTCTCCTAGAAGAGGGGCCCACTGCACTGAAATTGCAAGCTTGACTGAGAAGGGCAGTCCTGCCAGAGTATAGGGTGGCGGGGCTTGGTGTAAGCAAGTTAGGTAGCCAGTGTGTGTGCTGTGCTACTTCCTGCAGGTGGCTCTGTATTTATTATGCTGAGGGGTGGGAGAGGGAAATGGCATCAGCCAGCTCCTTTTTCCCAGAGAAGCTTCTGTGTGTAAGTTGCCTCTCAGGGACTCTGAGAAGAGTGAAAATCCCTCACTGGGTGCCTCAGGGGTTCTTCAGATCACTGTTCCCAAACTGCCCCCAGGATGTTTGCTGCCTTCTCTCCTGGAGCATTGCAGTGACCCGTAGGCTCTATTTCAGTGAATCCTGATGACCTTTAAAGCTCCAGACTTTAAGCCCCCGGTTGTATGTAAGAACTCATGAAATTCAGCCCCTCTCATTTTCCAAGCAAATGGCTTTGGGAAAATGTTCTCCTTGTGTCTTCCCCTGTGTGCTCCTCTATTGCCCTTCTCTGTGACCACCGATCCCTCCCCTACAGCACCTGCAATACATTTCTCCCCTTAACCATGTCTCTGCACTTCCTACCTTCTTCAATGGGGCCTCTTTTCTTTCTTTAGTTGTGGAGTTTGTTCTGTCAGTTTTAGGTCTCTTTCTGGGGTATTTCAGTTTATTTGATAGTTATCTAGTTGTGTTCATGGTACAAGACAAGCCTAGGTCCTCCTACTCGGCCGCCATCTTCCTCTCTCTCTCTGCTTACTTTTCTTAATATGAATAGATGAACCACAGTATATTTAACCAAACTTGAATGATAGACATTTAGTTTTTGCCAATATGAACAAACTCTGCAGTAAATATCCTTATATATTTACATCTTGACACGCTTTTGAGTATATATGCATGTGGCAAATTCCTAGCAGTAGTATTGTTGGGCCAAAGATACAAGTATGTAAATGCTGATGCACACTGCAAAATTTCCTCCAAAGACCCTGTACCAACCTCCCACCAACAGTAGAGAATAGCATCTATTTCTCTTTATGCTTTCCAGCCATGAGCAGTATCAAACTTTAAAATCTTTTTACCATTCTAATAGGTAACAAAAGACATCACCTGTTTATTGCTGGAGAGAACTAGCTTTGGATGATTATGAGTCTTTTGCAGTCTCTCTCTAACCTTTCCTTTTTGCCTATTGTCATTTATTTTTGAATAAGTAACTGCATCAACAAGTAACAAATAACATTCATTGTAAAAAGAAGAATCAAACATTATAGAAGTATAAAGAGTAAAAAAGGAAACCCCATCAGTCCCAGTTTACCACTCCCCAACCCCAATACTATCAGTCCACTTTCTTCCTCAGAGCTGCAGAGACATTACTGTGTGCCCATGAGTTTCATTCTGTTATTTGCAAGTGCATCAGGCACTCATTCTGATGTTTCTTGTTTGGGACTACTATGTTTGTGACAGGGGCATAGCTGAAGTTCAGCTTTACCGTATCCAGGAAGAAGGGGTTTGTTGAGTACCTCAGTAATAAAAAAGACTAAAGAGAAAATGTCTAAACAGTCTATTTGAACAAAATGGCTTAAAAGTCCTTCAAAATCTTTAGAAGCACCATTTCTTTACAACAAAAATGCAAGCTATAAATAATGAGTTTATTAAATCAGAATGCAGAAGTACTTCAAAGCCTAGTTAATTTATCTCCTATATTCTTTGAAAGTAGTGGTATGGTATTTAAATAGAAATGGAGGGGGGTTGGGAATCAGCAAGAAAAGACAAAGGCAGAGTCTACATGTCTAGAGATAGTCTGGGATAAATTAGTTTCTTCACATCAAATGGGAATAATTGTAAAATATGTATCTCATAGAGCTATTGTAATAAATAATAATCTATGTAAAGTTCTTAGCACAGAGTTAGGCATCAAGTAAGTGGTCAATAAATGGTAGTTACTCTTAGGTATTCCTAAAACATTTCCTGGAAGAGGGAAGGTACTGTGAGTGGGAAGTACAGAATGAATCAAAGCTTGGATTCTGGAATGGGGATGATGTATTCAGAAGGACAATGATAAGACCTGAGTAGAAGTGGAAGATTTGTGCAGTAGATAGGAAAGGAGTGGCTGAGGAAAGTATTGAAGCAGCGGGGAAAATGGAAATATTTTAGAAAAAAATCATTGTGAAGAGTGGGCAGACCAGTTTGGGATGGGGAAACCAGGAACCTGGTGCAGCAATAGGAGGCTGTGACAGCACAAGAGAGAGGTAAAGGACATACCAGCACAGGAGGAACCAGAGAGCAAAAATGTTGTGAATTAATAGGAATTGACAAAGAAAATGTGGTCTGTGCACACAGCAGAATATTCTTCAGCCTTAAAAAAGAATAAAACTAACATATGCAACAACATGGATGAACCTTGAGGACATGCTAAGAAGCCAGTCGCAAAAAGGCTAATGCACGATTCCACTTAAATGAGGTATCTAAAATAGTCAAATTCATAAAGGAGGAAATAGTGTTGTGCAAGGGTTGGGGGGAGGGAGGAAATGGGGAGTTCCAAATCAACGGACATAAAATTTCACTTAAATAAGATGAATATGCTCTAGAGATCTGCTGTACGACATTGTACCTATAGTTAACAATACTGTATTGTACACTTAAAAATGTCTTGAGAGTAGATACGTTAAGTGATCTTACCACAATAAATTAAAAGAATTTTAAAAAGTTTTTAAAGAATCCCCAGGCCTTGATGCCTAATTGGAGGGGCTGGTTTTACTCTAGGTGGAGACCTGAGGCTGAGATAATACATATTGAGTTTGTGTGAGGTGACTGCAGAAGACTCATTAGTAAGCTTTGACTAGAGGGAAACCCAACAAGGCCAAGGTCTTTGGGTCTCTTTTCCAGAATTTCTGACATCTCAGCAGTTTGGATTCAGAATGGCTGACATAACAATTCCATGTTACCAAAGATGTTCACTATCCTCCTCAGATTTTGTTTTTCACCTGGAGATATCCACACTGTTCCAAAACCTCAGTCCCATGACTGAAGGACCAGGAGTTTGCTGCATCAAGAAGGCTCCCTCAACAGGCCTGACTCCAATATGGCTCCCATTCCAACCAGTGACATCTTTGGCCTCTGACAGGTTAGAGTTCAGAGATGTAGACCCTTGTGACTTAGAGCATGGTCTAAGGACCAGCAGCCCTGTTATTACCTGGGAGCTCATTAGAACTACAGAATCTCAAGCTCCACCCCAGACCTACTGAATCAGAATCTGCATTTTAGCAAGGCCCCTATGTTAAAGCCTGAGAAGCACTAGATTTCAGCATGGTTTGGGGAGGCAGTTAGTTTTTGGATTATTCAAAAGGGGAGAGAAATGATTTTAAATGTAAATGTAAAATAATTATATGATGAGTCCCAGTTTCAGAAATTTGAAAGAATAGCAAATCATAGGATTGAGGAAACATGGTAGTTATATATTCAATAAATACATCTATTACTTTTATAACCCAAGTAGATGATGATGATGATTAACTTTCACTGAGCACTTACTTTGTTTCAGGCACTATTCTAAGTGCTTTCCAGATAGGATCTCATTTAACCTTCAAATAATTTGTAGTCTCTCAAAACAAACCTATGAGATGGTACTGTTACCATCCTCATTTAGCAGATAAGAAAGCTGAGGCACAAGGTGTTTAATTGACTTTCCCAAATTCACATAGCTAGTCAGTATTGGAGAAAAGTTTTCAATCCAGTACATCTGACTCCAGAGACCACAGGCTTAAATTCCATATGTAGGGGCTCCTGGGTGCTTCAGTCCATTAAGCATCTGACTTTGGGTCAGATCATGATCTCACAGTTGGTGAGTTCAAGCCCCACATTGGGCTCACTGCTGTCAGCTCAAAGCCTGCTTTAGATCCTCTGCCTCCCTCTCTCTCTGCACCTCCCCTGCTTGTGCTCTCTCTCTCTCTCAAAAATAAATAAAAACATTAAAAAATTTTAAATTCCATATGTCAATTGAAAATTTTTCCCTATCCCAGACCTGAGAAGTTAGTTCAATGTTCTCTCCAAGATGTCTATATTCTCAATGTCACTTGGTCACTTTTGGCTTGAAGAATCTGCTGTTGCTGAGTTACTCTGTGTCCTAATTACATTTTACCTCTTGTGGCTGATCTTTTCTCCTTTATCTGAAGCAACCACTGCATGTGATCAGTCTCTTTTTAATTTCCACCAAAATCCCAAAACATCTTTGTGTGTGTAGCAGACTTTACTGAAAGTCTGAAGCAATGAAGGGGAATTGATACTATAGAAATACAAAAAACAACAACTTGATACCCTTGTCCTTAAAATCCTTTGTCCATCTCCCTAAGAGAAAATTTTCACTGTCTTCTTACCATCTTGCCCAACTCCTCAGGACCTCAATTTCCACATTACAGGAGGCTTATCAAGCAAGTTTCCTTAAAAATTGTGTTCCCCTCCCTAAGAGAATTCTAGTGCCATCTATTAAAATACCATAGGGTATTTTACAATACAATAGGGCTGTACCATAATTAATTAATCACACCTATATTGATATATATATCTAGGCTATATCTACCTTTCCATGATACAGACAATGCTGAGATAAATACACTTTTACATAAAGCTTTGCACAATTGTTTATTTCTGTAGCAATAGTTCCCAGAAGAGGAATACTGGGGACAAAGGGTAAGTGCACCTACAACTTGAAGAGATCATGCCCAACAGGCCTCTACAAAGGTTGCATCAATCTATATTCCACCACAGGTTGTCTGGGGATGTCCCTTTCCTTGTACTCTTTCCAACCTAAACATCAAACTTTTTTCAATCTTAATTTTTATTTCCTTGACTATGAGTGAGGTTGAGTGGCTTTTTAATGTACTTATGGGCCATGTGTGCTGTTTCTATGAATTGCTTCTTTATACTTTTTGCCTATGCATCACTCCCCTGCCGTTCGTGTTTTGAACTACTCCCAGCCTCAATTCCTTCTAGGTATATCAGGCTCAAAACCAGGCTCAAAATATACCTCCAACACTGGAGGCTTTAATCTCATTATTTGTGTAAAATATTCTATTTTATTAATATATTTATTAATATATTTTCATATTCCTTCTTAATATGAAAAGCAAGCTGTTTTTAAGTTTATTTATTTATTTTGAGAGAGACAGAGAACGCAACTGGGGGAGGGCCAGAGAGAGAGGGAGACACAGAATCTGAAGCAGGCTCCAGGCTCCAAACTGTCAGCACAGAGCCCAACACGGGGCTTGAACTCATGAACCATGAGATCATGACCAGAACCAAAGTTGGACACTTAATGGACTGAGCCACCCAGGTACCCAAAAGCAAGCTGTTTTTAAAAGGCCATTTTTTAAATAAAGTTTATTTCTCTTTGAGAGAAAGAGAGAGAGAGAGAGCTGGGGAGGGGCAGAGAGAGAGAGGGAGAGAGAGAATTCCAAGCAGGCTCCACACTGTGATCACAGTACTCAAGGTGGGGTTCCATCTCACGAACCCAACCGAACCATGAGATCATGACCTGAACCAAAATCAAGAGTTGGACACTTAACCAACTAAGCTACCCATGTGTTCTTTAAAAGTCACTCTTTTTAAAAGCCATTCTTTCAAAGAATATTGAATGAAATGGAAAATACGGTGGAATGCGAATGAAACCACTCTTGAAGTACGGAGAACTACAGTCTCTAACCCATGTGTATTTTGCCAAAGTTGAAATCCCAGCTGGGGTGTAATTTTTGACATTTATCACAGGATCATTTTTAACCTTGGGTTTTTCTCAGTCATCCCAGTGTCTATTTGCATTCCCTCACTCTATGTTAACCTATGGCTTTGGTTGTAATTGCTGTGCTTTAGTAAATGAAGACTGGAATCTGTGAGTCTGGTTTGCTCCTTTTACCTGTTCCCCAGAGCTGTCATTTCCTGTCATCTTCCCCAGCCAGGTTGCAGGTGAAAACATAGTCACTGAGCAGTCACATGTCCTGAGGCAAATCCACAGGGGCACAGCTCCTTTGGGCTTGGAGCCAGGGCCTGAAACAGACTGAAGCTGGCTCAGAATAGACTGGAGAACAGGAAGTCAAAAGCCCAGGAGAGAAATCATTCTGGAAGAAAAGACATCTGTGGAAAGCAATCTGCTCCAATAGATATTAAATGGGAGAAAAAGAATATAAAGCACCATGGATTAGCATCACTCCAATTCTATGTGCATGTGTGTGTGTGAAAACTGGCATATATAGAAAAATAATAAAAATATGTTCACCAGGGCGCCTGGGTGGCTCAGTCAGTTAAGCTTCCGACTTTGGCTCAGGTCATGATCTCACGGTTCGTGGGTTCGAGCCCTGCGTCAGACTCTGTGCTGACGGCTCAGATTCTGCTTCAGATTCTGTGTCTCCATCTCTCTCTGCCCCTCCTCCCTCTCAAAAATAAAGATTGAGAAAAAATTTTGTAAAATATGTTCACCAAAGCCTTAACAGTGGTATCTGTGAGTAAAGAAATTGTACAGAATTTTACTTTCTCCACTACAACTTCCTGCATTTTCCTATTTTTTATCTACAATGATCCTATATTTTCTAATCCTAGAAAATGAAACACCATAATTTAAAAAGCAGATTGTTGCTTTTCACATGTCCAAATGTCATCTGCTGAACAGTCGGAGCTGAGGGAGGTGAGTTCTGATCTCTGAATTCTAACGGCTTCACCCAAGGAAAGTGTGTCACTCTGCTTGGGCTGCCATTGCAAAATACCATATGATGGGTGGATTAAAAAACAGAAATTTATTTTCTCACAGTTCTTGAAGTTGTAAGTATGAGATCAGGGTGCCAGCATGCTCAGTTTTTTAAAGTTTATTTTTATTTATTTTGAGAGAAAGATAGTGAGCAGCATTGAGGCAGAGAGAGAGGGAGAGAGAGGGAATCCAAGCAGGCTCAAAATTGTCAGCACAGAGCCCGACACAGGGCTCTGTCTAACTCATAAACTGTGAGTTCATGACCTGAGCCCAAATCAAGAGATGGACAATTAACCAACTGAGCCACCCAGGTGCCCCCCAACATGCTCAATTTATTTTATTTTTTATTTTTTATTTTTTATTGTTAGTATTTGCATTTTTTATTTTTTAATGCTTTTTATTTTTTGGAGAGAGAGAGACAGAGCTCAAGCAGGGGAGGGGCAGAAAAAGTGAGAGACACAGAATCTGAAGCAGGCTCCAAGCTCTGAGCTGTCAGCACAGAGCCCTACGCGGGACTTGAACTCACGAGCTGCGAGATCATGACCTGAGCCAAAGTTGGACGTTTAACAGACTGAGGCACCCTCCAACATGCTCAATTTTTGATGAGAGCTCCCTTTCTGGCTCGGAGACAATTGCCTTCTCATTGTGTCCTCACATGGATAGCCCTTCCTCAGTGAATGCACACAAAGGAAGACAGAGAGAGAGAGAGAGAGAGAGAGAGAGAGAGTGTTCTGGTGTCTCTTCTCCTTCGGTTTTTTTTTTTTTTCTTTTAGCTTAGAACAACAGAAATTTATTTTTTCACAATTCTGGAGGCTAGAAGTACACCAAGAAAGCTCCCTCCAAAACCTCTAGGGGAGAATCTTTCCTTGTTTTCTTTACCTTCCAGGGGCCCCAGGCATTCTTTGGCTTGTGACGGTATGATTCCAGTATCTGCTTCTGTCTTCACATGACAGTCTTCTCTCCATATCTCTTATAGGCAACTGGTGTCTCTTCTTAAAGGGACACTAATCTTGCTGGGCCAGAGCCCCACCCTTATAACATCATTCAACCTTAGTTACTTTCTTACGCCAGTTTCAGCTACACTAAAGGTTAGAGCTTCAACATCATGAATTTTAGGAGGACACATTCAGTCTCTAGCAGAAGTAAAGGAAGGGATCTACATACCTACTATATACCAAGAAGTTTCATGTATGATCTCATGGAATTCTCAGAATAACGTTGGAAAATAGGTGTTATTTTTGCTACTGTATACAGAGTAATAGCAATAGTAAAATTTATTAAGCACTTACCATGTGGCAGGCACAGGGCTGTTGGGGAATCCCTTTTAAGTAGTGGAAAAAAGCTTATTGAAATTGTTGCCTGAAGTTATATGGAAAGTAGAACACGTTAGGTAATGAACTTGCTTATTTGCTTAACAAGACTTCCAAGCAAAGTGTTGAAGGTGTGGCCTGGTTTCTTCTTGCTGTTCATAGTAAAATGTGAAATGAGAGATAAATTGAGGGAGAACTGTTAAACCAAAAAGGAACCAGGACTTGATGATTTTCAGTCTCTCCAGATGGCAGAAGATGCTAAAATTAAGAAATGGCTTCACAAATGGCAGGATTTCCGGGGCGCCTGGGTGGCGCAGTCGGTTAAGCGTCCGGCTTCAGCCAGGTCACGATCTCGCGGTCCGGGAGTTCGAGCCCCGCGTCGGGCTCTGGGCTGATGGCTCAGAGCCTGGAGCCTGTTTCTGATTCTGGGTCTCCCTCTCTCTCTGCCCCTCCCCCGTTCATGCTCTGTCTCTCTCTGTCCCAAAAATAAATAAACGTTGAAAAAAAAATTAAAAAAAAAAAAATGGCAGGATTTCCTTCTTTTTGACACCCAAATAATGTTCCATTTTGTGTCTGTACCATATTTTCTTTATCTGTTCATCTGTCAGTTGGCACTTGTGGTGTTTCCACTTATATGGGGCATCTAAAAATAACCAAATTCTCAGAAGCAGAGAATACAATAGTGGTTTTCACAAGTGAGGGAGTATGGGAAATGGGGAGTTATTACTCAATGGATAAAAGTTTTAGTTATTCTGGATCAATAAATTCTTAGATATCTGCTCTACAAGAAAGAAAGAAAGAAAGAAAGAAAGAAAGAAAGAAAGAAAGAAAGAAAGAAAGAAAGAAAGAAAGAAATGGCTTCAGAACACTGGTCGGAAAGGATGAGACAAAGAAAAAGCTGAGAGAGTGACTGTACAAACTTTTGTTAGTCTTCAGAAAGATCAAAGGATCAGAGTGGTGTTCAGTCACACAAAAGGCCCTTTCAAGAGATTTAAGGGTGTGCCTCATGGAACGTCTTGAACAATAGGGTCTTTCCTTTAGAGAGTTTACGAGCTGTGTACCTGGCGATCTCAGGAGTCCAAGATAGAGAAGGGCTTATCTTGAACAGATCTGTGGGTATGTCTTTTTTTCTAATGGACTCAACCCCAGTTAAATCCACTGAAGACTCACCCAATCAGTTGAAGGCCCAAATAAAATAAAAGACTGACTTCCCCCAAGCAAGAGAGAATCCTGTCAGCAGACAGCCCTAGACTTACATTGGCTCTTACGTGAGTGTGCAGGCTGCTGGCCCACCCTGCAGATTTTGAACTGGCCACCTCCATAATTTCATGAGCCAATTCCTTAAAATATGTCCCTCTCTCTCTCTCTCTTTCTTCTATCTCTCCCTCCCTCCCTCTCTCCCTCTCTCTCTCTGTCTCTCTGTCTCTCTGTCTCTCTCTCTCTCTGTTCTGTGTCTCTGAAGAACCCTAACACAGCGAGGAAACAAGAGTGCCCTCCAGCTGTTGGCAAGCTAGGAACTAAGACATTCAGTCCAGCAGCCCACAAGAAATTGAATTCTACCAACAATCATGTGAGCTTGGATATGGATTCTTCTCCAGTCGGGTCTCAGATGAGATCCCAGATGTGGCCAACATCTTGATCACAGCCTTTACATAGAACCCAGATAATCTGTGTCGAGACTCCTGACCTACAGAAACTGTGATATAATAAATGTGTGTTATTTTAAGCTGCTAGGTTTATGACACTGGTGTTATACAGGAATAGATAATTAATACAAGAAGGTATGGAAACTTAGGGAATTTTGTCTATATAGTGGACCCTTACTTTTTCTTTCAAGGGATCTCCTAGCTTCCAGAAGTCAACCCTGTGCAATGCTTTCTTAGCAGAAATATCCTATGGAAAAATTGAAGGATTGTGGTATAGAAAGAGGCTCAGAAATAATACAGATCTGGACTTGGATTTATTGATGTAACCTAGGGCAAGTCACTTCACTTTCACTTTCACTTTCTCACCAGCATGAGCTTCCCTTTCCTCACCTGACATAAAATATTTTATTTTGGGGGTTTATTTTTATTTATTTTGAGAGACAGAGAGAGAACATGAGCAGGGGAGAGGCAGAGAGAGAGGCAGAGAGGGAGAATCCCAAGCAGGCTCTGCGCTGTCAGTGCAGAGCCTGATGTAGGGCTCGAACTCACTAACTGTGAGATCATGACCTGAACCATAATCAAGAGTTGGACACTTATCTGATTGAGCCACCCATGTGCCCCAACATAAAGTTTTTTTTAATTAATTTTTTAAATGTTTATTCATTTTTTTGAGAGAAAGAGACAGAGCACAAGTGGGGGAGGGGCAGAGAGAGAGGGAGACAGAATCCAGAGAAGGCTCCAGGACCCTAGTTGTCAGCACAGAGCCCAACATGGGGCTCAAACTCACGAACCATGAGATCATGACCTGAGCCGAAGTTGGATGTTTAATCCACTGAGCCATGCAGGTGCCCCCCTACATAAAGTATTTTAATAAAAGTGTCTGTTTCTCAAGGTTGTCATGGGGATTGAATGAAATAATAGATGTGAAATAAGGAGTCTAGTGCATGAAACAGACCAAGCACTCAATATGTGGAACTTTTTTTTTGAAGATAATTTTCAGAGGGTTCCCAAGCCCAAAAAATCCCAAGGATAAACACCACTGCCTATACCTGCCCCAGATCCAGGACCACTTGTTCATCTGGGTAACCACTGGTGGTGGCATGACAACTGGTGACCATGGTCACCATTCCCCCTAAATAGAGAAAAACTGTCAGGCCCAATGAATATTTGATGAAAGGGTACCTAAAAAACAAAACAGAAATACCTCTACTAGACTCTAAGCCCTGTGAAGATAAAGACCATATCTGTGTTGTTTGCTACTCTATCCCCAGCGCTGAGCACAGTGCCTGACACAGAATACATGTTCAATAAGTAATTACTAAATAAATGAATGAATGAACAAACAAATTATTGAATGACTACTTCATATATGGGATATGAAGGGAAATAGGTTGGGTGTTTATTTCCAATATGGGGCTCCTCCACCTGAATGGCTCCTCAGAGATCCCTGATAAAAGCACTGGGGCCACTCAGGGGCTCCCTTTAGGCTGAATTATTTCTACTACTGTCCTAGGGAACTGCTAATTTCCCCCCAAAAGGAAGCAAATACCTGTAAGCAGATGGACTCTGGTTATTTAATTAAAGTAGAAGTGGAATGCCATTTTTAAAGCATCTACTGGGTTCCAAATGCTAAGCTTTTTATACACATTATGTCATTTAAAGCCTTACTACAACTTCCTGCGTCAGGTATTAATATTATCTGCATTTGGCAAAAGAGATTACTCATGTACAGAGAGGTTAGGTGCCTTTCCTGGGATCACACAGCTAGTAAGTGACAGACCTAGGATATGAACTTAGACCTATCAGACTCCAAAGCCCATGCTCTTTCTCCTACACCAGTACTGGCACCAGGCAGTAGCCACAGACTTTTAGAAAGTCTAAGGGGCAGAGACCCTATCTTATTTGCCTTTGTGCCTTGAGTTGTATCACAGTGGCTATCAAGTAGTAGACATTCGACAAATTCTTTTTTTTTTTTTGATGTTTATTCATTTTTGAGACAGAGAGAGACAGAGCATGAATGGGGGAGGGTCAGAGAGAGAGAGGGAGACACAGAATCGGAAACAGGCTCCAGGCTCTGAGCTGTCAGCACAGAGCCCGACATAGGCTTGAACTCATGAACCACGAGATCATGACCTGAACCGAAGTCGGACGCTTAACTGACTGAGCCACCCAGGCGCCCCGACAAATTCTTAATGAATGAATGAATATCATTAGATTCGATACATTCTTTCTTTTTCTTACCGTTTATTTATTTTTGAGAGGCAGAGAGAGACAGAGCATGAGCAGGGGAGGGGCAGAGAGAGGGAGGTACAGAATCTGAAGCAGACTCCAGGCTCTGAGCTGTCAGCACAGAGCCCTATGCGGGGCTCCAACTCACAAACCGTGAGATCATGACCTGAGCCAAAGTCAGACGCTTAACTGACTGAGCTACCCAGGCGCCCCTAGATAGATTCATTCTATCATATCAATGAATGAATGATAGATTCATTCATTCATTAAGAATTTATCAAAGGGTGCCTGGGTAGCTCATTCAGTTTAAGTGCCCCACTCTTGGTTTCACCTCAGGTGATGATCTCACGGTTTCGTGAGTTCAAGCCCTGCATTGGGGTCTGCACTGGCAGTGCGGAGCCTGCTTGGGATTTTCTCTCTCTCCCTCGGTCTCTGCCCCTCCCCCATTCGTGCTGTCTCTATCTCTCTCAAAATAAACAAACTTAAAAAAAATAATTTATGGGGCACCTGGGTGGCTCAGTCAGTTGGGCGTCCAACTTTGGTTCAGGTCATGATCTCATAGTTCGTGGGTTCGAGCCCTGCATCAGGCTCTGTGCTGATAGCTCAGAGCCTGGAACCTGCTTCGGATTCTGTGTCTCCCTCTCAATCTTCCCCTCCCCTACTCATTCTCTCTCTCTGTCTCTCTCTTTAAAAAAATGAATAAACATTTTAAAAATTTCAAAAAAAAAAAACCAGCACAAATCTAAAAGAAAAAAGAATTTATCTGGCACAGGAACAGACACTCAGATCAATGGAACAGAATAGAGAACCCAGAAATGGACCCACAAATGTATGGCCAACTAATCTTTGACAAAGCAGGAAAGAATATCCAATGGAATAAAGACAGTCTCTTCAGCAAGCGGTGCTGGGAAAACTGGACAGTGACATGCAGAAGAATGAACCTGGAACACTTTCTTACACCATACCCAAAAATAAGCTCAAAGTGGATGAAAGACCTCAATGTAAGACAGGAAGCCATCAAAATCCTCGAGGAGAAAGCAGGCAAAAACCTCTTTGATCTTGGCCGCAGCAACTTCTTACTCAACACATCTCCGGAGGCAAGGGAAACAAACGCAAAAATGAACTACTGGGACCTCATCAAAAGGAAAAGCTTCTGCACAGCGAAGGAAACAATCAGCAAAACTAAAAGGCAACCGACAGAATAGGAGAAGATATTTGCAAATGACATATCAGATAAAGGGTTAGTATCCAAAATCTATAGAGAACTTATCAAACTCAACACCCAGAAAACAAAGAATCCAGTGAAGAAATGTACAAAAGACATGAACAGACACTTCTCCAAAGAAGACATCCAGATGGCCAACCAACACATGAAAAAATGCTCAACATCACTCATCATCAGGGAAATACAAATCAAAACCACAATGAGATACCACCTTACACCTGTCAGAATGGCTAACATTAACAATCCAGGCAATAACAGATGTTGGTGAGGATGCAGAGAAAGAGGATCTCTTTTGCATTGTTTGTGTCAATGCAAGCTGGTGCATCCACTCTGGAAAACAGTATGGAGCTTCCTCAAAAAACTAAAAATAGAACTACCCTACGACCCAGCAGTGGCACTACTAGGCATTTATCCATGGGATACAGGTGTGCTGTTTCAAAGGGACACATGCACCCCCATGTTAATAGCAGCACTATCAACAATAGCCAAAGTATGGAAAGAGCCCAAATGTCCATCGATGGATGAATGGATAAAGAAAATGTGTATATACATACATACATACATACATACATACATACATACACACACAATGGAGTATTACTCAGCAATCAAAAAGAATGAAATCTTGCCATTTGCAACTACGTGGATGGAACTGGAGGGTATTATGCTAAGTGAAATTAGTCAGAGAAAGACAAAAATCATATGACTTCACTCATATGAGGACTTTAAGAGACAAAGCAGATGAACATAAGGGAAGGGAAACAAAAATAATATAAAAACAGGGAGGGGGACAAAACATAAGAGACTCATAAATATGGAGAACAAACAGAGGGTTACTGGAGAGGTTGTGGGAGGGGGGATGGGCTAAATGGGTAATGGAAATTAAGGAATCTACTCCTGAAATCACTCTTGCACTATATGCTAATTTTGGATGTAAATTTTTAAAAATAAAAAAATAAAAATAATTTATCGAATTTTTCCCACTCATTCCCTCATTCATTCATTCAACAAATATTTATCGAGTGCCTGTAGTGTACCAGGTGTGTCTGGGTAGAAGCTGGGGATACAGTGGGGAACAAACTCCCTATGGCACTTACATTCTAACTGGGGGACTATAAACAAATAAACAAGAAAACATCAGATGATGATGAGTACACAAGAGGGGAAAAAAAGAGCATGAAGCAATTAAGAATGACTGGGAGGTCAGAGAAGGCCTCTATAACAGACATTTAAACTGAATAATGAGGGGCGCCTGGGTGGCACAGTCGGTTAAGCGTCCGACTTCAACTCAGGTCACGATCTCGCAGTCCGTGAGTTCGAGCCCTGCGTCGGGCTCTGGGCTGATGGCTCAGAGCCTGGAGCCTGCTTCAGATTCTGGGTCTCCCTCTCTCTCTGCCCCTCCCCCGTTCATGCTCTGTCTCTCTCTGTCCCAAAAATAAATAAACGTTAAAAAAAAATTAAAAATAAATAAATAAATAAATAAATAAATAAATAAATAAACTGAATAACGAGAAAGAGCAAGTTACGTAAAAGTCTGAGGGACACACATCTGAGAGAGATGAAACAGCTAGTGCCAAGATCCTGAGGCAGGAATAAACCATGTGGTGAATAAAAAAAAGAAGATAGTGTGCTAAGAGCAAGTAACAGAAGGGGTAAGTACTGAGAAATGAGGTGTATTAGTTTCCTAGTGTTGCCATAGCAAAGTGGTACCACAAACCAGGGGCATAAACAACAGGAGTGCACTGTCTCAGTTCTGGAGGCCAGAAGTTCGAAATCAAGGTATCGAGATCAAGGTGTCAGCAGGGCTGGCTCCTTCTCAGGCCACGAGGGAGAATCTATTCATGCCTCCCTCCTAGCTACTAGTGCTTTTCTGGCAATCTATGACATGCCTTCAGGAAGCATCATCCTGACCTCTGCCTTCACCTTCACATGGTATTCTCCCTGTATGTGTGCTTGTTTCCAATTTTTTTTCTTATTTTTTTTACTTAAAGGATTTTTTTAAGTTTATTTATTTATTTTGAGAAAGAGAGAGCAGGACAGGGGCAGAGAGAGAGGGAGAAAGAGCATCCCAAGCAGGCTCTGAGCTGTCAGCACAGGGCCTGATGCAGGGTTCGAACCCACAAACCACGAGATCATGACCTGAGGTGAAGTCAGATGCTTAACTACCTAAGCCACCCAGGTGCCCCCAAAGTTTTCCTTTGTATAAGGACACTGGTCATATTGGAGTAGGGCCCACCCTACTCCAGTATGACTTCATAGTAATTTAACTAATTACATCTGCAACAACCCTATTCCCAAATCAGATTACATTCTGAGGTTCTGGGGTTAGGACTTCAACATATAAATTTTAGGTAGAAACAATTCAACGCATAACATGAGGTTAGAGAGGCAGGCCAGATGAAGAGTACAGAAGGCCTGAGAGGCCAGGGTAAGGGGGTTGGATTTGTCCTCGATGTAATGGGAAGTCACCAAAGGCTTTCAAACCAGGCAAGTGGCATGATAAAATTTATGTTTTAAAAGGATCGTTCTTGCTGCTATGTTAGATTATGAGAGAATACAGCCTCCTGTGCTTGCATGAGTCATATGGCCCTCCTGCTAGGGATGGGAATTCTCATAACAACCACTTACTGGACTTGAGGCTTTAGTTTTCATTATTTATCATTAGTTCACAGGAAAAACAAATTTAGCTTCCAATTGAGGAGATGAACACATTTGTATAACTACAAATAAAAATATTGTGTTCTTTTCCTGGATGTGTACAATTAAAAAAATTATAAAAGCTTGGTAAAAACCTCAAATAATACCAACAGAGGTAAATTAGCAAATACAGGCTCTGAGACACTGTTCCTCCAGCCCTATCCATTCCCGTGCCTCACTCTTCTACACATCCACATTTTATTTTTTAATGTTTATTTATTTTTGAGAGAGAGACAGAGTATGAGCGGGGGAGGGGCAGAGAGAGAGAGAGAGAGAGAGAGAGAGAGAGGGAGGGAGGGAGGGAGGGAGACACAGAATCTGAAACAGGTTCCAGGCTCTGAGGTGTCAGCACAGAGGCCAACACGGGGCTCGAACTCGGGAACTGCAAGACCATGACCTAGGCCAAAGTTGGACGCTCAACCAACTGAGCCACCCAGGCACCCCTACACATCCACATTTTAAAAGAAACCTTTGGAGATCCCCTTCCTAGAATTGTCTCTGATAATCTCTACACAGTTTCTACACAGATTCTTACCACAGTAAATTTTTAACACTAGGCCAACTGCCCAACCAGATGGGCTCCTATTACCTCCTTCCCATAAACTGATCCAGAAATGGTCAGGATGAACAGCACTAAGCCACAAGATTAGTCGTAGAAAGCTCATTGGACTTGAGATCAAAAGCAATGAGAGACAGTTTCTGTTACGGCACTTCCTGCCTCTGAGATACTGAACAAATCACAACCAAGTCTTGGTCTTAGTTTCCTCATATTTTGCCTGTCTCATGGGGTTGTTGTGAAGTTCAAGGGTATTTGTGTAATAAATCATTTCTAGCATATGGCTGCTAGTGTAGACAACCTTCCTCTCCACTCTCCACATACACACAGCCATGCTGTTGGTATTTATCCACATATAATGGAGTTTTTGTTTTGTGACTGGAACTAGAAACAGGAGTTATGCTGGAGGACAGGCAAAGAGGAAAGAGGTAAAATTGGCTTTGTCAGGCTGGGTGGTACCTAGGGTGAGGAATAGTTCTCCAGGTAACTTTGCCAGCTTCAGATGTGGCCAAGTGGGCATTAGAGCCAGAAAGAATGAAGTGGGTGCATCCTTCTTGAGAACCATAGCTGACAGATTGGTTTGAGTGTACCTGGGATGTCCTGATTTGGTGTTATATTCCAGTCTCAGAGGCAGAAATGATCAGGAAATATTTTGGTGGGAGAGGAGATGCCAAAATTCTGCTAATATTCAGGAGAGGCTGCCAAGCCCATAGATACTGGACTTGGAAAAAAATATTCTGTCACTGGAATAGACTACTGGTTTCTGCCATTCTAAATTGACTGTGATTTAGATTGTCATCTAGGGAATGGGCCTGTGTTTTCCTTTCATTGAATCCTTAATACCTCGTGGTGCCCAATAAACATTGGTTATGAATTGACTATTCTCCCATCAATGTACTAACCAGGCCCAACCCTGCTTAGGTTCCAAGATCAGATGGGATGGGGTGTGTTCAGGGTGGTATAGCCATAGATAAATTGACTATTCTCATACATTATCCTTCAGCCCTCACGAGCAAGTGAATAGTGATGATGTTTGTATAGCCAACTTGTAAAGCCCAGTTTTCTTTTTTTAGAGATTTTTTTAATGTTTATTTTTGAGAGAGAGGGTTGGGGGAGGAGGGAGGGACAGAAAGAGAGGGAGACAGAGGATCCGAAGCAGGCTCCAGGCTCCGAGCTGTCAGCACAGAGCCTGACGCAGAGCTTGAACTTGCAAACTTTGAGATCATGACCTGAGCCGAAGTTGGAGGCTTAACCGACTGAGCCACCCAGGCACCCTATAAAGCTCAGTTTTCATTCCCAGTTTCAATTCATCTCAACAATCCAATAAGGCAGTTTTTATCGTGATTCCTACTCTACAGATGTGATTCCTGAGGTTAAGAGAGGTCAAACCATGAGCCAAATGAGTAGCAGAGCCTGAAATAAACATGCCCTCCATCACTTGCAAAGGGTTGTATGAGATGGTGATCATTAGGTAGTAACTTCTAAAATAACTGCTGTGGGTAGGTAAATGTGGTGACCCTGGAAGGTGGTGTAATTTTGGAAAGAGACACATCTTCAAGCAAGAAACAGGAACTAAAGAAGGCAAGCTTTACACAAACAGCCATCCCATTTGTGCTGTGTTGTTGGAGGTCCTGCTCTGGGCTGGGCCCTGTACCTAGTACTTGGGACAAAAGAGTTCACAGGTAGGATAATGAGTTCTCCCAGGTGGTGCTAAGATGGCTCCCACCATGTAGGAGGCTGATAAGGCTCAGGGTTGGGAGGTGAAGCCTGTAGTATTCCCGTATGGTTTTCCAAGTACAAGTCCAAGATTTAGCACCAAACCTCTGGGAATCTGTATTTTAATACCTATTTCAGATCATTCTGATGCATAGTCAGGATATGCCCAATGAGCTTGTTGCACATCACATTTTATTTTCCCTGAGCTTTTAGATTAAAAATTCTACCTCCATCTCAGCTGTGCTATAGAGGCACACTTAGGCCAGGATATTTAAAGAGAAGTGATCTCCCATGCACCCCTAGGCCAGTGAAATAACCAGAAAAATTGCCTAAACGGTGAGGAGAATCTTATGGAGCTCACAGCCATATTGTGAGATCCAGAAGCCCATTTTCTTCTTTTTTTTTTCATTTAAAATGTTTATTTATTTTTGAGACAGAGAGAGAGAAAGAGAGAGTATCAGCAGGGGAGGGGCAGAGAGAGAGGGAGACACAGAATCTGAAGCAGGCTCCAGGCTCTGAGCTGTGAGCACAAGGCTCAACGTGGGGATTGAATGGACGAATTGAGAGATCATGACCTGAGCTAAAGTCAGACACTCAACTGACTGCACCACCCAGGTGCCCCCAGAAGTCCATTTTCAAGAGGAGATTCTTCCTTCAGAGTCAATCTTAGAGATCCCGAGTTTTGTTTGATTGAGAGAGGCAGCAGTTCCCTTACAATAAGCCTTGAGTCTAGGTCCTCTGGTTGCAAATCCTATACTTTTCCCTTTCTTTCTCTTTCTTTTCTTTCTCTTTCTTTCTTTTCTTTCTTTTTCTTTCTTTCTTTCTTTCTCTTTCTTTCTTTCTTTCTCTATTATCTATCTATCTACCATCTTCCATTTTATCTTCAGCCTCCTGAATCAAGACACTCGCAGTGGGTAATGTATAGACAGGGAACTTTTTCCTAGGCTTAAGGAGGCCTAAGGGGAGTCAAAAGCCAAAAATATCTTCTGCCACCCTGAATGTTGCTCTCTGCCCAGAGACCTGCTATTCTTTTTTGAGAACAAGACTTTATCACTTGTGGTTGTTCGAACACCTCTCTTACCTCACATCCCAGTAGCAGTTGAAATTGCTTATTATGAAGGAGGGAAGAGAGGCTAGGAGATGGGCCTTGGGAGCTCAAGGGAAGAGCAGGGCCTGAGATCCTAGAGAAGGAGCTTGGGAGTTTTGGAACTAGAGTCCAAAGGCCAAGAGCTGGAGATCCCTGAGGAAGAGAATAACAGTTACCTACTTCTACCACACTTCTTCCTTTGTGTCCCTCCAAAATTCATATATTAAAAACCTAATTCCCACTGTGATGGTATTTGGACATGGGGAGGTGATGAGGTCAGGAGGGTGAAGCCCTCATGGATGGGATTAGTGCCCTTATAAAAGGGGCTCCAGAGACTTCTCTAGTTCTTTCTGCCATGTGAGGATATAATGAGCTGTTACTAGTGTCTGACCCAGGAGAGGGGGTCTCACCAAGACCGACCATGGTGGCATCCTGATCTTGGACTTTTAGCCTCCAGAACAATGGGAAATAAATTCCTGTTGTTTGTAAGCCACCCACTCTATGATAATTTGTCATAGCGGCCCAAACTAAGATATGTACAATAGCTCCAATTGACACCTGTTTTCCTAGGTAACTATTAACACCACCATGTCAAAAGTATCCTAATCATACACTATCTAGCCATCCTAATGAGGGAAGGACTGGAGTCCTTCTTTTCTCATTTTTTTCAGGACACTGCTCTGAAAAAGAAATGACAGCATTCAGATAAGCTCCTTAAAAGTAAGGAATGCCATGATTGATTTAATAATGAGAAAAGCATAAGCTTTATCACACACAGTAAAGAGAGAATGTCTGATAAATACCTTATGATTGAATTTTGTATTCCCACCATCTAACTGTAAGTATAAATTAATGCTTCTTGCCTCACCTACCCTCAGACACAGTTCTCTTTTGACCAAACCATAGCTACATTGGTATTTTAATGATTGCACTGACATCTGGTGGTCATTTCCAGGTGTTTCTCTGCACAGCTCCTGTACCAGATGATGTATTGATCTGTACCTCAAACTCCACCAGAGCCACTTTTATCTGAGCCCTACAGTGACCAGACATGACACTCTAATTCACAGTAAGTTGTTGATTGCTGGGAACATCTAGATGTATTGTTTTTTGTTTTTGTTTTTTTACCCAAGGTATTGAGATTAGAGGCAAGAATAGTGATGGTGTGAAAGGGGTCTAGGAAAATGATAAATAACATCAGAAACTCAAATTTCTTTGTGGAATTTCAGGCTTACAAGGGAGTTATCTTTATATAGAGGTATCCTTCCTGAAATGATACCAAGTAGGCCAAAGGCATTAAAGTTCTTAGTAGCAACAAGTCAACACCAGTGCGGGTGTGACCAAATATCAACGCGACAAACCTTAAAAACTGGGACATGTGGTAAGCTGCCTTATTAGCGATCTGGCTAACAGAAACAGGCAGGGGATGGGGGCGCAATCAGATGCAGGAAAAGAGAGAAAGTAGGAAAGCCATACTTCAAAGTATAGCTTTCCTTTGTTTTCTGTGTTCCACAAAAGCATGAAAAGGAAATGTTTGCGTATTCAACCACCTCCCCACAAAGCCTCCCTCCTTGGTCACCTCAGAGGGTTTCCCACAGAAAACAATTTAATCTCCACATACCATAAAGAGGGTACTGCCAACCTTACTTTTCATTGGAGGAACATTCCAATCACCCATCCTACTTCTTCTAAGGAGTGACTGTAGGCAAGAGGCCTGTAAAAGCCCAGCATCTTACATCACTAAAAGCTCAAAAAGACAGAAAAAGAATACAGCTCCCTGTTAATTCTCATGTCATCAGGAAAGTATCACCAACATATGAGACAGGAACATTTAAGTAGCCATAACAAATGAGGTATCTGGGATCTCTCAGAAAATGCCAAGCTGCCCCTCATTTGTCTCCTTATGGTAAAAAGTCCTACTAAATCTATAAATGTAAAAACAATTAAGTATCTAATGAATCACTCAAAAAGTCTTTAAAATTTTTATTTATTTTTGAATGAGAGAGAGCGTGAGTGGGGGAGGGGCAGAGAGAGAGAAGGAGACACAGAATCCAAAGCAGGCTCCAGGCTCTGAGCTGTTAGCACAGAGCCCGATGCGGGGCTCGAATTCATGGGACATGAGATCACGACCTGAGTCGAAGTCGGACGCTTAACCAACTGAGCCACCCAGGCGCTCCTTATGAATCATTTTAAGAAGTGAGCCTGCTCATAGGAGTTTGCAGGTACCTTTTATACTATCCTTCCCCGATTCCCTCCACCCTGCTCCCTGCTTCTGTGATCAGAAATCAATAGCTATAAAACTTGGAATCTTCAAAAACACACCAAACACCAGGTTGGATAAGGCTGTGCTTTATTACATGCATCATTACAAATCTGTGCTAAGTGAAAATGTATAAAGCAATGGCGACCCGGGTTTATACCACACAGAGAAAGGGCTGGACAATCCCATTAACCCTTCTGCCAATGTCCATTCCATTGCCTTTAACATGATTGTTTCCATTTCTTATGATTTGCATAGCACTTACTTGTCAAAGTACTTTCCATTCATTGTCTCAGTTTATCCTCACAACAACCCTGTGAGGTAGGTAGGGCAATTAACACTATCCCCATTTTGCAGATGGGAACACTGAGGCACAGAGCGGTTAAGATCTCGAGGCTAGTTAGTAGAAGCATAAGGAATAGAAACCAGGTCTCCTAACTCCCCAGCCTATGTCTTCCTTTTTAGACTATGTTGCTGTGCATGACTAGGGAGCAAAATGAAGTGAGCAGTAAGCTATAGCTTTGGTACTGGCTGTGCCTATGAACGGGGACCAACATCTCCATAAGCTAGAATAAAGCTAAGAAAGCATGACTTAAGGGTTGGCAACACTCCAATAAATAATTGCTCTGAACAGCTCAGCACCAAGCTTCCTAGGGAAACTTGGGCTATATTAGCTTTGGTTGATGCTAGTTTCTGTATTTGCCTAGCTACTGCCGATATCTACACATTAGCTTCAGTTGAACTTTTACCAACACTTAGGAACTGAAATGTGGAGTCAGACAGGTTTTCTTTGGCTACTGCAGTTGGAGCCGGCCCTACAAATGAGCGTATTACAGAGAATTCATATGTGGCCCATGGGCAGGAACCCAGCTTTTCTTACCTTCCTGGCCTCATCAGCTCACCCAATGGGTAATATTTTTCCCAGAGCCAGGAATGAATGAACAGAGGTAAGAGCAGGAGGCTGGCCTTGGTAAAATAGAGAAGAGTCACCATGATGACATCAATGTCACCCTTAGGTGACATGACCAGGGTGCTGTCGGTCAGGTCCAACTCCTTTCTGGCCTGTACCTGGTTAGCAGCATAGCTTCAAAAGACAGTTTAAAAGAACAAAATATTAAACATCATTGTTTTAAATCTAGAATGCAATTAATTCTTAATCATTACATAGTCCTAAAGGACCAAATATATAATAAAAATGTAAATACTTATTGAAAAGCTGAGTACTTAAAAGGCAGGGCAATGAGAGAGAAAGGAGGGAGGAAAAAGGATGAAGTGAAATGGAGAATGGAAAATGAGCACTCTTGAAAGGACCATGTATTTTGAGGTACACTCAATATGATAATGAGACTGAACATTCCCACCCTGATAAAACCATCTCAGGCCACTCCCTCATCCCCATTTTGCCAGATGGCATTTCACTCACTAAATCCTAGGCTGCCTCTGACTTTCAATAGGTTTGGATGAGTAGACGATAATGTTTAGCTCTGACTACTTCATATGTCTGCCTTGAGATGCTAAAGCCCTCAACACTCTCAACAAATACTACTGGCTTTGGCCTCTTCAGTGGCACAAAGCCCTGTTTGGCCCACCAACTCAGAAGCATCTTCCATTCTCTATTCTCAGAGAGATGCTGTCCTTTCCCCAAGGTTCACATTCAAAACAGCACACTTGCAAACTGAGAAAAATGTGAATTTGTGGATGACAGGAAAAAAAGGGGGGGTGGGGAGAAGAGAGAGAAGGAGAGGCAAAGATCATTTTTTAAAAACCATCATATGCTGTTTCTCCTTTTAAAAGGCCAAACTTTGGGCATGCAGTGAGTGCACGCAAAGGCTGAAGACCCTTTGGCTGGAACTGAGAGGTAGGAATTTATGACTGTGGGATTAGGCAGGGTGACTTGATAGGTCCCATCCAAGAAATGTGAACTCTGTACATCATATACTTTCTTTCCTGGGAAATTCGGCAAAATCGGACTGCACGGTGGAAAAAAACAATTTTGTTTCTTACATCACTTTAAAACTTTGCCCAGATCCAGATGTTTAGAAGTGAGACTGCAGCCAGCAAACATTTGTGGAGTAACGTGAAGTTGCTAAACACTTGCTGTTCCAAGAACTTCTCTCCTTGGAGCACACAACTGAAATTGAGGCAGAGCAAAACTGAATGGTCGCCACAGGTCCATTACATTAATTTCACTGCAAACTGACACGACTCCCTGAGCTCTGATCTGACAAACCCTCACGTTTTTCTTTTTCATACATACACTTCAATAAGCACGTTCTAGGGAGGCTAAAACAGAGATTTAAAAAAAATATTTTGCTATCAAAATTCAAGAAAATCTACCTAAAGCTTATCATTTAGGCAATGGCAGTAGACGTTGCCCTCCTTTGTGAGCAGATGTCATGGGTCAGCCTTCTCCATAAAAGCTGACTGCCTCCAGCTAAATGTTGCTTTGAGCCTGTCCCCGACATGGAAAACACAGTCTTTGAAAGACCACTTGACTTTTTCTCTACCTGAGGCACATGATCAAGCAATTTATAAATGCTAGGATGTATGGCTTGGGGCACAGGATGGCCTTCCTCCAACCATCTTGTAAGAACTCATATATTTTCTTACTGGGGCTTTTCCACTGCCACATCCTTCAATTCTCTCCCCAAAGGGAATTCAGGCAAACCCAGAGGTGGTTTAAAAAAAAAATCAAGGTTTTAGGACACTTAAGTTCAGACCGCATATTTAGACATCAATTTTTTTCAGGACTAAATATCCTACTTCCCATCTACTTTCTAAATTTCTAATTTTTCTCAGGGTTTTCTCAAGCTCAATATTCTGTGTACCACCATGAAAAATGTTCTCCTGCTTTCTCTGAACTGATGGGTGGCAACATGGCCAGTCATCAGTAAGTACTCTGGCAATGTAAAACACACTGGCCATTTCAAATTCTCAATATTGTCTTCGCTATCTTCATTAAAAACTCAACTTCAAAAGCTGCACCCCTTGTGATTAAAAAAACAAAAACAAAGATACCATGGGGTAGTAAGTTCACCTTCCTGTTCATCACATCACAACACAAACCAAGATTGAGACCCAATGGAGACAGGTGATTCAAATACTTAAAACCTATAATGTAATATGCCATGATTTCTGTGCATGACATACTCTGCTGCATGATGAGTTTTTAAAAATAGTTTTGCTCCCCCCACACCTGAACGAGTTCATAACATCATGGTTCAGAGTTACTTCACAGCCTTAGACCACACTAAATCCCCATTACTTTCTCTTTCTCATGTTCAAATGAAATTGGAGACTTGCTAGAGAAATTTACACTATGCTCGGCTTTTCCTGAAAAGGGGTTCAGTTTCAGCCTCTGGTGCCAAAACAACTGAACTGCTTTGCTGTTCATTCAGTGAATTGATCGTTTGTTCTGCCTACTGGCAAAATCCAAAGTGTCATCAGTGTCAGATTATCCACCAGAGGCTATCAGTTCTTTGGACTATACCACCTCCACTCGACAGTTGGCCTGAACCAGAAGGAAGCTGGGGCCAGAAAAGAGGAGAGTGTCTGAACAAACATCCAAATAGAAACGACCTTGAAAGTGGCCATTAGTTTGCATTTTCAGTCCCTTGCTTCTTTCCCTCCAATGGTATAACCATGCATTACCTGTTTTGGCTTCTTTAATTATTTACATTGAAGACCTGACTATACAAAATATACCAGTTAGACTTTTAATGAACCTGTAGACTCCCACTCTTTTAATGTCTGGATGTCTACGGCATATTTTCCCTCGGAAAATCCTAACTCTCTTGAAGCACTTATTGGCATTCTTTTATAGCTCCTTCCCTTGTGTCGGGCAATTTTCTTTTCTTAATGCCAAAACAGACTAGTTTCAACTCAAATTAATTTGCCAATCACAGATTATCTAGCCTTTTGCCATTGAGGTATGTGGCCATTTGAGGCGACTGACAGACCTCCCTGTATCAGCTTTGTTTGTTGGTTAAGTATGTCCAACTGCTGAATTGGCAATAGCAGAAAGAACATTTTCCTTTGCCTTAAGACAAGAAACTCTAGAGTGTTAAGGTGCTGAGCTAGCAGTCTAGCGGAGAACTGTAGCCACAATTAGCCAACCTTTTGAGCCAAACCATAGGATTGGACATATAATGAATACCATACACTATAGCTACTTCTAGCATATGTGTTACAAGGATTCCTGAGAAGCTGAGGTTAATGGATGAGATTTATCAGGAGTGAGGTATCAAAAGGCTATTATTCTCTGGAGGGCCAATCGGTGCTTAGCATCTAGAAAGTATACCTTGGCACAGTGTTATCTGATTTCTCGAAATATTCTCTGAAGTAGCACCTTAACACTGGCTCATCTGTCTAAAATCAAAAACAGAGCCTAGAAGAAACACAAAGGCAAACTTAGACACCCTCCATATCGCTGCTGCCCTATGAAATGAGACCAAACTTTTCATTGTCATCAAATACCAGAAATACTAACACTTCCTGTTTTGCAAACTTTAGCTGGACGGCTAATAAGAAAAGATAGGCAGTGAACCAGAAATACACAGATAAGAATGACTTCTACGCAATACACAGGGGTGGTCTGGCACATAGCCTCATCTCATTCGAGGAAATCAGTGGCATGGAAGGGACAAAAGATGTAAAGTGACTGAGTCATGACTGTAATAGAATATAACCTAGGGAGTTTTTTCTCTTTCATTAAAATGTTAGAGTGATATACTTTAAAAAAAGAAACTCTGGTGACTGCCTTGATATTTGAAAGATAAAAATCAATAAAAGCCTTGGCTGTCCAGTTCTGGGCAATAAAAGAATTTCAGATGTTGGAAAGATAAGAACTAGGGGAAGAAAGAAAATAAAAGAAGAGAAAAGAAAAGAAAAGAAAAGAGAAAAGAAAAGAAAAGGAAGAAAGGAGGAAAGAAAGAAAGAAAGAAAGAAAGAAAGAAAGAAAGAAAGAGAAAGAAAGAAAAAGAAAAAGAAAGAAAAGGAAGAAAAAGAAATTCTAGATTCAGGGCTCAGCAACTTTTAAAATGAGGAACCCTGAGGTGTTGGGGGAAGGGGAAGGGGAAGGGGGGGGGAGGATATCCCTAGTGACTGATGGTTCTAGGCTGGAATGGTGGTGCAAGGGGTGGGGGTGGGGGGTAACAGACTTGTCAAACAGGAAAGGCTGAACTTGCAGCCCTGGCAGTTAAGTCTTGCTGCTGTGGGCATCTGCACAGGAAGGGAGGGAGGCACAGTGGCAGCAACTGGGCTACAGAGCAAAGCCAATGGCTGTGTGTTCCCTCTGGTCCATGTGCCCTAAGATTGCTGAGCCCTGGTTTACAATTTAACTAGCCCTGGAAGTTATTTTTTGAAATCGGAATGATTAACCAGGCATGGCGCTCAATCCCAAAGACAGGACTCAGGACTGAGGAGAGGGAGGGGAAAAGAATGGAGGAAAACAAGGGGTACCAGCTGCACATGGGGACAACAACAGAAAATGAAACTGGTATCGGAATGATGGTGGTAGCTCTGTGATTCCACCAGGCGTCCCTACAGTGTGATGTTTTTCTACTGCAGTAAAGGTGGTAGAAAATTGAGACAGGCACCTTTTCAATTGGATACAAGCACCTTTGGTGTCACCAGGCCTTGTCCACACCCCTGGGTCTTAGGATGGTTCTGTATTTTATTTAGAATTCTAAGGAACCCCAAGGGAGTCACAGCTGCCTATCCTATTCCAATGCCTCAAATGGATTTGAAAGTACCCCAAGCCTTAATTCATGTTCACAGGGACAACAACTGGCCTGTTATATGTACTTAACACTGGAAGGAGGCATGAGTGCCCAGTTATTTTAGTACTGGTGGTCTTTACGAAGGAATGCATGAGAATGCAGATACAGCTCAGGATCTTCCCTGGTTTATCAGTATGCAGTCCAGATTTGGTTCCCTTTACTATTCTTACATATTCCAGAAGCCTAAAGCACCATCACTCATGGAGGTGGCATCTGGGTAAGAGAATTAGTTGGGACCTCACAAAAAAACATGAAATTCCTAGTCATTGACTTGGCTTAGAACTTTACTAATCATTCATTTCAAAGAAGCTGGAGAAATCATTCCTTGTTACTAACGAATTCATGGCAAAGTCCTTGTCTACTGGACTAACAAATACCATCTGGAAAATCACCCTTTTGGCAGACAAGGAGAAAGTTCCATAACTTATCTTTGTGCACTTCAAAAGAGTACCAGGAACAAGCAAGCTATAAAAGTCAACCTCTCTAAATTTGTTTAGAGGAGGTTAACCAAAGCAGCATTGTCTTATAATCAGATATTAACATACACATACACACACACAAACTAATAATGCTAAATATTGTAACAGGAACAAGAAAACATTTGAACTGAATTTTCACAGTCTGGAAAACAGCATTACTATTTTCCTTCTGGCTTTCCTTTCTGTGTTCGGAAAAGCAAAGCCCCTTAGTTTACACTTCATCTTCCACCAATGACAGAGTCCAAAAAAGTGACTTGGTCATGAGCTTTCTGCAGGCTATAGGTCAGGACGGTTGGAATTTTTCTTGCATAGTTTTCAGTGATTGCATATTGGCTAACAATTATGTTTTAAATTAAAAAAAACATTTTTTAAAGAATTAAACCCTAGCAATCTTGTTTATTCTCTCATGAACTCTTCCTAATGCGATATCACAGAAGCCTAACTGTATTTTCTCCTAAAGAGAAGATTAAATTCCAGAGATTATGTAGTGCAACTGGTTAACTTATAGGAAAGAGACAACACACTAATATAACTTCACCATCCAAATATGGGAAATGTGTTTTGGGTACCCAGTTAATAAAATACATCCATGGTCTGCAATGTCCTTCCTGTTTTATATCCAGCACAACCCTGTGATTCTAGTTGAAGAGAATGGAGTCAGGATCTTGGTTCGCCATCTGTGCTATATGCTTTAGCACATCCTTTTTGGTAATGATTCCAAGCAATCGCCTAAAAGAAAACAAGGCAACAAAACAAAAACAAATCGGTAGTTAACATTCTCAATGGTGATGCTTTTCCTCCTCAGGCCTTTTCAACTTTGTCTTCAAACACTAACTGCACCTTACAGTGTTATGTGTGCCCAGCAAATGGGACGGCACATGGGTCCCTAAACAGGCTGCAGGCATTTCTACTTCACGTCTCACATCTTGCTATTTCCTCTGCTTTAAATATTCCCTACGTATCTGAACCTTATCTCCTGCCACTCAGTTCAAATGCTGCTCTTCCAGAACACCCTCTCTGATCCTACAGGCCAGCAATGACCGTGACCCCCTTGCAGCAACGGCATGATCTACACACTTGTCTTGTTTGCTGTTGTGGAATGCATGCTCCTGTGTTTTTAGGTTCCCTGTGACACTGTGCACTCCTTGAGGGCAGAGAAGGGCCTTATTCACTTTTGTGTCTCCATGGAGTCTAGTGGAATACCTTCTTGCATGAAGTAGGGGATTCAGTAAATGTTGAATGAATCAGTTAGGGAAAGTCCCCTTGCTGATTTCAATCCTGCAAGACATCTGTTACAACATTTAGAAATTTTAGAGAGTGAAATTCTCATATAATTGCTGGATTGGCATACCATGTTTAGAAAAAAATCCACCCTTCTCCTCAACCTCCCTTCTTTTCCAATAAAAATAGCAGGGCTTCCTTTACTGCATAAGAAATATCCCTGAAAGAAAGAGCCTTGGCCTTGGGAGTCAGAAGACTTGTGTTTAAAGCCTCTCCCTACTATATATTGATTGTGGGCTCTTGTGTAAATCTTTAAACCTCACTGAAACTTGGCTTTATCATCCTCCAATGATAACAACACAGGTATCATAAGGACCAAATACTATACGAATAATACCTAATATCATTATAATTTTGGTGCTGTCTCTTCACAAGAACACAGCCGTTTCCTTTGTGGGGGAGGGGCCGTGTTATTTATAATGTGCAGCCAGCAGTTCTCATTTCCCAATCACACTTTCTTCCCCAAACTCCTTTTCCATTAATCATGATGATAAAATAAACACATGTGTCTTCATCTCAGAGCTTCAAAAGGCCCTATACATGCTACTAATGTTCAGATGAATTGGGTTCTTCTTTATCTCTCTACACTCTTTCCTCCCACGATCCAATTTGCCTTCACCAAAGAGCTCTCACCCATTGTGCGTAACCAGGCACTGCCGCAGTCCCAGCTTGCGGAAGATATCCACTACAATCTCCATGGGTGTAAGGTCAGTCACAGTGAAGGGGCTGAGATCCAGGATGTTCCGAAGCTTTAGGGTGGGTGGTGTGTATGGTGGCATCGGAGGAGAATGCTCAGTGAAATAAATGATGGAAGTGCTCACAACTCCATCCTGTTTTTTACGAGCATTTTCTATTTGAGAAGTAGAAAAAAAAAGTTGAAAATAGAAGTGCCAGTTCTATCATTCTGGCCCCTCATTGGTCCTGTCCTCCCTGTGTCGTCCCCCATTTTGCACATATTTATTTTATTTCCATAGTGGATTCCATCATCCCCTTTCTGAAATCCTTACCGATTGAAATGATGAGATCTCTTCGGAGAACGAAACCCACAAGTCTTTGGGATTCCCGGGACACCACCACTGGGAAGCCACTATAAGTGGTTTCACTGATGATAGTCTCTACATCTTCCACGGTCATGCTGTCCTGAGTAAGGACAGTCAATAAAGGATCATTTCTACGGGGTTTCATCACATCCATTGCCAGGGTCTTATGAGCAAACTCTTCTTTGGCTTCAAGAAAGGGGTAACCATTGAGACGAATGTGGGCATCATAGATGCCCTCCCGCCCCAGAGCATCTGCCACCCACTTGCTTGTCATGGCTGCAGCCATCAGAGGCACAATGTACTCCAAGCCACCAGTTAGTTCAAACATTATGACAACGAGAGAAACAGTCATCCGAGTCACCCCACCTACAAGGAAACAGATACAGGCTACTAAAAACAGAAGTCCAGATTCATTACAATTAAGGGCCTGTGACAGGAGCCCATCCAGGCAAAGCCCATGTACCAGAAGCATTGCTAAAAGGAGGTCTCACCTATAACTGCACAGACCCCAGCGGCTGGGTTAAAGTAAGTCTATAATGGATGTGAGTCAGATTTCTCAAAATAATATCTATAAAAGCACCAAATGCCATCTGGATTTTTCTTATTTTGTTTCTTATTTGTGTGCTGCTTTCTCCCCCCTAATTAGAAAAGTAATTGCAAAAGATATCCACAATTGGTATAACACTGCTAGGACTATAGGTTCTCTGGAATGTACAGGCCATTGTGGGAAATTCAAACATTGTTTGTAAGTATATAAAAGAAAGTCATTATCCATAAGCTCACTGCCTAGAAATAAGCAGAGTGAAAATTTGGAACAACTTTTTCAAGTTTTTCGCTATGCAAACATATGTATTTGTAGGTAGGTGAGCTCATATTATATGTTTAATTCCCCACCATGTTCCCCTCCCCCCACTTTATGTCAGGAACATTTCATATATTATTACAAATTCATTTAACATTGGATTTAAAGATGTTAAATATTAGCATCACATTCAATGGCTATATAGTATAACATTATATGGATTCACCATAATTTATTTAACCAGTCCCTTACTGTACATATTTAAATTGATTCCAATTTCTTGCTATCATAAATAATACTGTGATGAACATTCTTGGGCAGATATCCTTATCCGAGTTTCTGATAATTTCCTTAGTAGGATGAAATTTGAGAGTAAAATTACTCTCAAAAGGGAGGAATATAGCTATAGGATAAAGAATGCTTTCTTAAAGCACTTGAAAAATGGCAAACCCAACAGGAAATGGATGCTCATTAAAAAAAAAAAAAAAACAAACCTTCAGGGGCACCTGGGTGGCTCAGTAGGTTGAACATCTGACTTTTGATTTCCACTCAGGTCATGATCTCATGACCTCTGGAGCCCTGCGTCAGGTTCTGTGCTAAGCGTGGAGCCTGCTTAAGACTGACTGACTCTCTCTCTCTCTCTCTCTCTCTCTCTCTCTCTCTCTCTCTCTCCTTCTGCCCCTCCTCTGCTCATGTGTGCTTGCTTGCGCTCTCAAACTCTGCAGTCGACTGTGTTTAATATCACACATCTTTATTCTGTCACCTGTGTGGCAACTTCTTTGAAATCAATGCAAACACTACCCACCTAAGCAGGCTGCAGCCCCAACCATCGCATAAAGTCCAGGGGTGATACAATCTGCTCCTTGACTACACCAGCTATTAAAGATGGCCCAGTCATGGTGGTAATAAGCCAGCTGCTCCATTCCTACTCCTAAAAGTCGGCCTGCTATAGCACCAACAGCCATGCTGGGGATAAACAGGCCAGATGGGATCTGCAAAGAGAAAGCAACAGATGGTTAGTGAGAAATGATGCGCTTGCCTGGCATGTGGTAAGGGCTAGAGGACTGACCCTCTGCGAAGCAAACAGGCCAATGACAATTTAACTATGCACTATGCTAGCAAGTGGCCATAAATATTTGTGTAATGCTACAGGGGCTAGAGGTTCTCTGGGACGCGCAGGCAAGTACGACTGCAAAGAAGCTTACCCTGATTCGGGGTCCATCAGGCAAGAGCCTGAACTCTCCAGACCAACACAGAACTGGAGGCAGAAATTAAGCCTTTCCCAAAGAAAAAGGAAAATAGATGGAGTTTCTCATATATGCAGACATTTTCCCCCAATGCTGAATTCTTATAAACAACAATTACCCTCTATTGACTATCTTCCATGCTCTATGCTGGATACTCCACTAACAAGATTTCCTCAGTTCTTTATAACCACCCCAGGAATAGGCGTTATTATTCCCAAATCGCACAGAACTTAAGATTCAGAGAGGTTAAGTAACTCACCCAAGCTCAAGATACAGTAAATACTGGTGCTGGGGTTTAAATGCAATGCTTAAAACCACTCTCATATATCTAATCTTAACCCATTGCTCACATGAAAAGGATGGTACATGAGGTTTCATTTTATTTTGTAACAGTATAAAGACGAAATGATTACATTTTAAAAATGAGGTAGTAACTATGGATTGCATGACTATCCAAAAAACAAAACAAAACAAAACAAAACCAACAATGACAAAAAAAACCCTCTCATCTGTCTCCTGCTCTATTTCTTGACTCCTAGGATACTACAGTGAAATCTCAATTTACTGTGTTAGGGGAAGGAAGTTATGACAAGGGCAAAATCATTGAAATAGCAGATTATTTTTAAATAACTTGCGTTCAATTTTGGGATGCATTTGAATCTGGGTGGGTTTGATGGTCTGACCGTTCACTTTAAAAGAAGGAAGCCGTGAGGAAAAAACAAACAAACAACAAACAAACAAACAAAAAACAACTCAAGAAGCACAGCAAGACTTTCCAGGGTGTTAGGAAGATGCATGACAATTCAGAGGTTTCTAGCACTGCCTAAACTGAGCGCTTGTCTCTCATTGTCTGGTTTGAATAGAGGGGAATAACTCAGTAGTTGGGTGCTAAAGGAAAGACAAATAATCTAGGAAGGAGGAGGAAAATACCTTAACAAATGTTCCTTTCTGGTTTCTTCTGAAATACAGAAATGATAACAGGTACTGAAAATAAAAGATGCTGGCCTGATGTCTGCTGTTGAGAGTTTCAATATTAACTTGGGATCACCTGTGAAGTTCTCAATACACGGACACTGATAATGACTGTAAAGAATACATTTAGCTATAGATCAGGTTGAACTTGATGAGATTGCTCTTTTAGTGGTCAAAATGGTTGAGTACTGGCTACTTCATTTGGTTCAACTTAATATTTTGCTTTATTGGCAAACTCTAAAGCCACCCTATAAGGACCAAAAACATGTTGGGCAGATATTGTTTTAATACAAAATGCACGTGAATAAATACCTCACCATCCTTTCTGAGGGCAAAATATGTGCTCCACGGAAAAGGAGAAAACATTTCTACTTACATCTCATCATTGAGGTGTGCATTTGGCCTAAAACTAGGCTTAGATAATTTTCGATAGAAGTTCAATTCTCTAGGAAGTTAGGAGGACATGTGGGGGCAAAAAGGGCTTTTGAGGGTGGGGGATAATGTTGTGTGGGGTTGGAAGTGCCACAGGAGCTTTGAAGATTTTATATCTTGGTTTTACCCCTCAAACCCATAGCCACACATATATCCACTGAACATCAAAAGAATCTCCTCACCTTCATGCCAAAGGTGAATATAGTGATGACAATTTTCAGTATGAGTGTCAAGGCCAGCTGCCACATGGCACTGTAGACTCCCACACCAGCCGGTCTGTCGGGCAGTTCACCCCCCTTGCTTGTGTTGAAACGGTTCTCATAGTCACAAAGCTTGGAGGAATCCAGAAGGCCACAGTCATTAAACAGCTCAGAAATGAGCTCACTTGTGCTCATGCGGGTGTATTCATTGGGGAAAGCCAGGATAGCAGTGATGGCTGTCACAACAAGTACCTCTATGACAGGATACTTGCCCAACTGAGTGGTCTTACGCTTCCGACACCAGGCGATGTTGGTGCGGATAAACAAAGCACCCCACAGACCACCAAATATACCCAGCAGAATGAACGGCACAAGCTCAAAGAGATGCCATGGGGTGTGAAACTCCACATAAAACAGAACCAGTCGGCTGTTTCCAAATGGATTGATGGAACGTAGAGTAAATGCTGCCACCAAGGCAGCAAAGAATGAACGCCACAACGTTTTGAGGGGGAAATAGTAGCTGACCTGTAAGAAAGAATGTGGGAAAGCAAACTTAGAGCAGTATGCAGATACAGTTCCAGGTGAAAAGCTGGTGCTGCAGGAATGAGAGCTCAGGACAAAAAAACTGCCCAGAGATCTCTGGTCACGTGGTAAAACACAGAGTTGAGCAGAGAGCTTTGGGACTGCACCATACATACACACTGGCCAGAATTCCTGACCCAAAAGCAACATGCATGTTCTACAGACAGTTAAAAGTAGTTACCTCTTCTAGGCTGAATAACACTCCACCAATCGGTGCCCCAAAGGCTACGGATACACCAGCTGCTGCTGCAGCCGACAAGACCTACAATCCAAAACTCAAAATTAGTGACAGAAATAATGCCACCTTTCTTTTGTCAATCACATGTTTAAAAGGAACGTTAGTGGTTGACATTTCTTTTAAAACTTTACATGCTCTGTAACCAGTTTATCAAAGACAAAATTCAATTTATATTTATTTGAGAGCAAACACTGCATGTTAAATTTTGAACACAGTTCAAATGCTTGAACAGGCAAAGGGTCTTTCTTCTGTAATTAATTCAGGCATGTACTTTATTCCACATCATGCCCCCCAGTCCCAATACTCTCCATTCACTAATGAAATTGAGTTTGTAGACCTAGGAACCATCTAAATGAAGAATTTTCAGTGATGTATTTATACAGCACTCTCTGTTAAGGAATGCCTTTTAAATGAGAGTTTAGAGAAGGCTGTGATGATACAAAACTGAAATAACAATTGGCTCACATCTATTCAGGAGCTGCAAATATTCATACAATGGGTAGTTGGGGTTTCCTGTACTATGTGCCCTACTCCATACATAGTGACCTGTAGAAAAAGAAATAGGGAGGCAACTAGAAGCAACTAGAAGCAAGGAGATAGATTTTGAAGGGAAGAGAAGACCTAAGGGTGTTTCAGTATGGCAATGAAAAGTGCTACGTGGAAGAGGAAGAGGAAGGGGGAGAAGCTATCAGGGGGAAATAAAAAGGGACAAGGAGACAGAGAAAGAGAGCAAGTATTATACTTAGCCCTACCTTTGTAGGCAGGCATATGCATGTGCATGTAAAATATGCATGAAAAAAACACCGAATTAATGGGAAGAAAAGGTCCTTTCATTAGATTCTGGTTGCTGTGGAGTGAGAAGTGATTTGTACTTGTAAGGAAATTTTTTAAAAGAAAGTTTAGGGGCGCTTGGGTGGCTCCATCAGTTAAGCGTGTGACTCTTGATTTTGGCTCAGGTCGTGATTTCATGGATCTTGAGATCGAGCCCCACATCAGGCTCTGTGTGCTGACTGTGTGGGGCCTGCTTGGGATCCTCTCTCTCTCTCCCTCTCTCTGCCCCTCCCCCACTCATGCATGCGTGCTCTCTCTCAAAATAAATAAACATTAAAAAATAAAGATGATTAAAAATTAAGAGTTTTTTTATTTTTTTTTTATTTTTTTTTTCAACGTTTATTCATTTTGGGGACAGAGAGAGACAGAGCATGAACGGGGGAGGGGCAGAGAGAGAGGGAGACACAGAATCGGAAACAGGCTCCAGGCTCTGAGCCATCAGCCCAGAACCTGATGCGGGGCTCGAACTCACGGACCGCGAGATCGTGACCTGGCTGAAGTCGGACGCCCAACCGACTGCGCCACCCAGGCGCCCCCAAAATTAAGAGTTTTTGAAGAATAAAATGGTTCTTGGCAAAATAAATAGGCAGGTTTCTCTGGGCAGGATGGTGCAGGGCAGGAAAATGAAGGGGAGGAAGAAGTGAGATCTCCAGGGCTAACTTGGGAGGATTTCGAAATCCATAGCTATATATTGGCTTTCATTGAAAGCATTTCAGTGACTGTTTGGGATGAATTATGAGAAAAAGTAAAGAATCGTGGTGGCTAGTTTGCTTTAATTTTTTTTTTTTGTTGACCGAGTGGAGTCTGTCCATGCCCTTCCTTCTCAAATCCCTATTCTACCCTCAAGCATCTGCCCACTTTGACAAGGCCCCAGGACACAAAAGGGTGGCTGCCGATGGTGAGAACAACAGGAAGAAATAACTGGAAAGTCTAAAATAAACAATAGGAAGTGAGCTCAAGATGCAAATGTTCCTGAGTCTAGTTAGAGGAATAAATGACATCTGTACAGAGAAATAGCCCAAACTCCCTCTCATAAGGAACTACTCCCCTTCTATAAGGAACTACTTGAACAGAAATGCCAATTTTATGGGATGAAAGTAACTGGCAATCTGTAGTTTCAAAGTCACCCCTGCCCAGGCAAAACCAGCAGCAATCAACACTTTACTCTTGCCAGTTAAAATGTTTTTTTTTCCATCTCTTTAGCTTCTGTTGTGCATTATTACCATCCAACAACCTCAGCAATTGAATACTGCCTTTATGCCCTTCTACCATTTGACAGGTAGCTAAACAAGTTACTCAGATCTCCCTCTCCCTCTCTCTCTCCTGCTCACCTTCTTCTCCTGCCAAGAACTTTCCCCCTTGAACTATCAAAATGTATTCCATAATTGAAGTTTCAACATCTTTGAGCTTCCTTCTGGGCCTTATGGTTTATTTTGTTTTGTTTGGTTTTCAGAATAAATCACTAGGTTCCCATTTTGTGAAAAATCCTTTCTAATGAGATGACCTTGGCCATGACCCATTTCATATGTGATTTCTTTGTAATTCAAGGAAAATAGAGCAAGAACCATTATTTTCTTAAATCCTTCATTATATCAGGATTAAAGTAGCCAATGACTTGGAACATTTTTAAAAACTGCTCTTCCTCTTCAAAATGATATACGTTAGCAACTGCATAAACATGAGAACCACTACAGAGATGTTGTGGCAGGACTACTCTGGTGGGATTGAGGCAGAAGGCAGAGAGAGTTCCAATACATAGAGAAACTCATTCAGTGTGGCAGTAGGTAGAAATAAAAGATGAAAAAGCTGGCATCTGAAACACAGGCTGAGTTCATATTCGTTCACAGGAATAAACGACTGCTTCTAAAAATCTACTACTATTTTTGTAACTTATTTTGTAATAGAAACAACACATACTTGTATAGTTATATATAGTAAAAGTTATTATAGTTAAAGCCCTTCACTACCACCTCACTTCCCCACTCACTGCAGGTAGACATTTTTAATAGTTTGTAGTAAAACCACTTTCCAGACATTTTCTTTCTAGGTGCACATTTACATAATTTAAAAAAAAAACATTAATTGAATTATTATTTGTATGCATTGTTCCAAAACTGGCTTTTGAAAATGAATGATATTTTATAGCCATCATTCCATGTCAATGTACATAAGGCTCTCTTTTTTTAACGATTGCATAATATGCTACAGCATGGACAGAATACTGTTTATTCAAATCAGTCCTATTGGTGGACATTGCGATGGTTTCATTTTCTCATGATATTGACAAATGCTGCACATGAACTATTCCCAAATGCATACCTTTGTGCACACACACACGCGCTAGGATGTCTGTAGGTTAAATTCCTAGAGGTAGAGCTGCTGGGTCAAAGGGTGTCTGTGTTGACATTGGGAGAATCCCCAAATTCTCATCCCTAAGACTGTTCCATTTATGCTCTCACCAACAAAGAAAATACTTGGGCCACCTGTTCTTACCTCTCTGCGCTTGGCCTCATTCTTCCTGTATTTGTTGAAGCAGTGGCACAGGATGTTCCCACAGCAGCAAGCCACGTGCACTAGGGGGCCCTCTTTGCCCAGGCTCAAGCCTGATGACACGGCCAGCACCAACGTGATGGTTTTGATAATCAGGGTCCACTTACCCAAATAGCCCCTAATAATAAAACCGCTCAAGATAGTTTTTATCTGCAGGCCAAAAACAGAGAGACTGAATATAGGCTGAGCAAGTAAGCAAGGCTGGGAAGCAATAATCCGGACCTCATTATAGAAACTGCACCTTTTGAACAAATGACCTATAAATGTTTGACCTACAGTGACCCCAATTTGGGAGGAAGCCTGGGAGCCCAGGAAAGCAAGAACTGTTCTTTAAGATTTCATGTTCCTTATATTTTGGGGGGCCATGTGTTAGCTGGGCAAGGGAGTACAAGCATGGGAGTCTGTGTATATGGAGAAGAGGGGCAGGGAGGGGGGTGTTTTCCTTACTTATATCCTTACAGACTAGTATAGCCTTGATTCTCTGCCAAAGAAATTTATAACTATGACTTGGTCAGGAAACAGAGAGGGGTAAGGTCATCTGGGCAACCTCAAATCTCAGTGGTTTCAGTCACTGTCAAGCAATCTAAACCCAAAGTAGCTAGAAACAGGATTTCAACTACCCTCCTAGCCTGAATCATATTGTAGGAAATGTAGCAAAATAGCTTTGTTTCTTCAACTCTAACAAAGTTGACAATACCACTACTTTTTCAGGCCAGGATCTTGGGACCCTGGGAGCTTCTTGGGTAGGGAGTGGGGGTTGGTCTTCAAGGGGCCTAATTCACCAGGAACCCGCAGGGGGGCTAGGAATCAACTCCCTTTAGTTTCCAGGTAGCCCAGACTGAGAGAAGACTTGAGGAAAGACCTAGAGAGACTCTAGATTTCCTCAGAGTCTGATCCTGTTTTATATTCAAATTGTGGTATATGCTGGAATACATACTAAAGGCTTTTAACCAGGAAGGAATCGTTATTGTCACCATTTATAAACCACTTGAGAGACTTACCTCAGGAATTCCGGAGCCACAGGCATAAGGCGCAAATACCTTGACAAGAGACACGGCAAGGAAGGCAAATAGGAGAGCCCAGAGGACGTACATGAAATAATTGACTATGTAAGCAAAGGCTCCCTGGAACAAGGGAAAAGAAAGAAGCTTGTTTTAGTGAGGCACGCCGCCCTTCTGAGTAATCGGTCTTCAGGAAAGGAGATCAGAAAGAAAAAGACCAGTATTAAATCGCTCAAGATGTTCCTTCCAGAATTGTCAGAAAGGCAATACTGAAATAGTGTCGGCCCACTTGGTACTGAAAAAAGAGAGGATTTGCTACACCCAAAGGAAACCAATACCAGCTTCTAAGGATAGACAAAAACGAAGAACGAACAAAAACCTGAAGCAAACTCCTGTTCCTTATGAACAATTCGATAGGTTTTGTAGTCAAATATATATGATCTTATGCCAATTTTATTAAGAGTCTTGAAAGCTCTTTTACTGGAATGGCTGAACTTTGGCTACACATTTGAGGTGAAGACCAGCTGGCTACCTACATTGGTGTCAAATTCTCATAGGAGGTTAGAGTGTTGAAAATTCCTGAGTGTTTTTTCTCTAAATACACAGTTCAGTTCTATAGAGAATCACCACATCTTTGCAAGAGTTTTGCTATCACAGACTCAGCAACAAGAATATGCAAGTAGAAAGTTTCAGGCTCTGGCCATAAAACGAAACCAGTGAGACACCAGCTGTCCCAAAGAATAAAACAGCAACAGCTATTTCTAAAATGGAGAGAATATACTTTTGAGACTATCCTCCTATGATAATGAAGATGGACAGAAAATAAATATAATTTTGACCACGAATAAGGAGTCACCAACATAAAGGGCTTACAAACAGTTACATCTTACAAAGAAAGCTATTTTGAACATTAGGAGAGAATGCTTACTGATAAAAATATCAGAAGTTGAAACTCGCTCAAAGTATATGAAACACAACTCACTGGACTTCTGATTTAAACATAAAACATAATTAAAATAATTCACTGACCTAGAGAAGGAGAGCCAAACTGCTCAGATTTTTTTTTTCTGAGTTATAGCTTTGACACAACTTTTCCATTAGTTTAGTCCCTCAGAGGAATAGAGAATTGCTCTCTCTTGGCCTTTCAAATGAAGCTAGGGAGGAAGAAGGCTCCAGAGGGGGGAAACAGAGAGAGAGAGAGAGGGAATGGAAAGGCAAGTAGCTGAAACTGACTAGAGGCAGAGACCTGGAGGCCAAGTTCTTGGCAGGAGAACTCAGAATCTAGAAGACTCTCTCCAGGCAAGGATTTCATTCATTAAAAAAAAAAAAAAAAAAAACAGCCAGAGAAATCTGTCATTTGAGCAAATCTCAACCTCCAGTTTGAACGCTACAGTTGGAACACTTAAACACATGTGCAAGGCTATAACAGGGTAGCACAGGGGAGCCTTGTGGTAATGGAACAATAGTTCTATGTCTTGATTGTGGTGGTGATAACACAAACCTACACATGTGGTAACACTGCAGAGAACTACACACACACACACACACACACACACACATACACACCAATGTGTGTAAAACTGGTGAAATAAAGTCTATGGATCATATCCTTGTTTCACCACTGATCAAAAAAATGCAAGGAATCACACACACACACACACACACACACACACACACACACACTCACCCTAAATTCCAGGGCTTCTCAAACTTTTCTACCCAAGTATTCCTAATCTAGGAGAGAGGGTTGGGGGTAGGACACTCAGGAGCAGAGCTGAAACATAGATTGTTTAATATTAATGAACATGGGACTTCTGCATTCCTTTGTAATTAAATTTAATTTCAAAAAGAAAATATTCTGAGAAGGCACACAGCATTTATTTTGTGGTTTCACCCACCGGCTGGCACACAGACCTTACTCCAGTTTGAGAAGGATAGATCTAAACCCTCTCACACATATGGCATGTGTTTAACCCTTTAATTGAGCTCTTTCCCTAAGCCAATGTGTACAGTCATAAAGGTACATAAACACTCTGATTTCTGATTTTATTATTTTCCTATCCTTCCTTTCCCTTGACTATGTGTATGTATGCGTGCACACAAACACACACACACCCCATTTCAAATCGTCTATGGACCAAAGTAGGAATAAAAATGCATTCTAAATGTATAAATAGGGGCGCCTGGGTGGCTCAGTTGGTTGGGCGTCCGACTTCAGCTCAGGTCATGATCTCACAGTCTGTGAGTTCGAGCCCCGCATCGGGCTCTGTGCTAACAGCTCAGAGCCTGGAGCCTGCTTCAGATTCTGTGTCTCCCTCTCTCTATGCCCCTCCCCTGCTCATGCTCTGTCTCTGTCTCAAAAATAAATAAAAACATTTAAAAAAAAATTAAAAAAAATAAATGTATAAATAAATATCCTAGTCTTGTCTCAGTTACTTCGCCAACAGAGTAAATGAGTAGTGAGCTGAGATGGTACCTGTCTTAGTTGGTGGAAGACAGAATAGAAATGGGAATTAAGAGTTGCTTTGTTCTGTTTTGTGTGTTTTTGCTTTTAGTAGGAGAGATCCAACAAACAACCCAAATGGTAATAATAGAAAGGGAAGGAACTGAAAAACAAAGTCACTTTTTTTTTTTTCAACGTTTATTTATTTTTGGGACAGAGAGAGACAGAGCATGAACGGGGGAGGGGCAGAGAGAGAGGGAGACACAGAATCGGAAACAGGCTCCAGGCTCTGAGCCATCAGCCCAGAGCCCGACGCGGGGCTCGAACTCACGGACCGCGAGATCGTGACCTGGCTGAAGTCGGACGCTTAACCGACTGCGCCACCAAGGCGCCCCACAAAGTCACTTTTATACTGAAAAATATATGCTAGGAGACAAGGACAAATGAAAATATTGATTTAATCTCCAAAGCAGGCTATGGGCAATTTTATTGCTGCATTTCTGTTATTTTGATACGGAATGTATTCTTTTTTTAAAAAAATGTTCTAATGCAATGCTCAGGGGAAAATTACTTTTGGAGTCTATACAATGGATACATTTTTAACCCACTCCATCTTAGTTAGAAATTATAGCCTACCTGTTGGCTGGCTCTGACATTTTTACTGGAATTATTAGAGAAAGACAGATTGAGTCACACTGTGTACTAACAACTGAGAAGAAACACCAGGACTGTTTTAAAAAAAAGCAAAACTTTTAAGCCACTATGTAAGCATCAAATGATTCTGCATGGCAGAAGAGATGGATGGAAATAAGGCTGCGCTTAAACCACAGAGAAAGGCAGCTGGCACTGGTTCTCCTTTTCATGAAAGGGAAAATGGGGGCACATTCCACAATTGTCATGAGTACAGTATAAGAAATGAAGCAAATGTGGGGCACCTGGGTGGCTCAGTCGGTTAAGCGTCCGACTTCGGCTCAGGTCATGATCTCACGGTCTTTTTTTTTTTTATGTTTTTATTTTATTTTTGAGACAGAGAGAGACAGAGCATGAGCAGGGGAGGGGCAGAAAGACAGGGAGACACAGAATCCAAAACAGGCTCCAGGCTCTGAGCTGTCAGCACAGAGCCCGACACGGGGCTTGAACTCACAGACTGTGATATCATGACCTGAGCCGAAGTCGGATGCTTAACCGACTGAGCCACCCAGGCACCCTAATCTCACAGTCTTTGAGTTTGAGCCCCACATCAGGCTGTGTGCTGACAGCTCAGAGCCTGGAGCCTGCTTCAGATTCTGTCTCCCTCTCTCTCTGCCCCTCCCCTGCTCACACTCTCTCTGTCTCTCTCTCTCTCTCTCTCTCTCAAAAATAAATAAACATTAAAAATTTTTTTTAATAAATTAAAAAAAAAGAAATGAAGCAAATGTAAGAATAAAAGTCAGTGGGGGATGCCTGGGTGGCTCAGTCGGTTGAGTGCCCAACTCTTTTATCTCAGATCATCATCTCACAGTTCGTGGGATCGAACTCTGTGTCAGGCTCTGCAACAACAGTGCAGAGCCTGCTTGGGGTTCTCTTGCCCTCTCTCTCTTGCTGTCCCCCACTCACACTTGAACTCTCCCTCTTTCAAAATAAATAAACTTTAAGAAAAAAGAATAAAAGTCAGTGGTTCTGCGATCTTCACAACATGTTACCTCATCTGTGCTGATGAGAAGCTGGGACCAGCTATTCCACTCAGGGCATTTGTCTCTGTCTTCGAAGGTGACGTGCTCAGAGTTCCAGCAACAGTGTTCATGGTTAAACCAGAATCCCTCTGTGCATATGCCTTCTTTTAAGTCTGTCATCCAATGAGCAGAAATGTCTATCAAGCCAGCTAAGGAGCCTGATTTGAGGGGAGGGAAGGGAAGGCCAAAGTTGTCAGAGATAACAAGGGAAAGGGCATCAAAATAATGGGTAATCATAAACTTTTCTGTTCCATTTGCAACCTCTTTCTGATGGTCTATTTGATTTCCACCTATCACCTCTAATAGATTTCACCTGTCATTACATGCCTGTTCAGGAGTGTACAAAACACAAAACACTGTCTGCATTAAACACCATGTCAGTAGAATTTCTATACACGGGGAACTTGAGGAGAGGCAAAGTGGTGGGGTGGGAGCAAGGAGCCTGAATATTTGCCTTTTAGTTGATTTACATGGCAAAGACTCTGCTTTGACTTACAGTTGATGGATACCGATCCATGAATACAGTCGAGTTTATTAAAGATCATTTTATTCTCACTATTATATAAGACTGAGAAAATGTGGATTGCCTGCATTGAAGAATATTATATTTATTTGACATGGCTGGGGGAAGGAAGGGAGCTGTTGAAGACTATGGGGAGAAGAACTCAGCCTTGTTAGCAATTTTGCTCCATGGATGAGGGAATCTGAGCAGTGGCAGGAAGGCATTTTATGCTAAGGGAACTGAATCGGTAAGAGCATAGACTGCAATGCACGTGGAAAATTAGATGAAGCTATAGACATGTTGAAGCCTTCTGAACCTAGGATGTGAACATTCTGAAGTTTTCGTAGTGAAAACTTATTATGCATCCATCAAAGAAAATTATGAGAAGATGAATAGTGAATGGGGATTTATGTGCTATGGTTAATAGACTGGTAGGGTTAAGATAGTTATAGAAACTTCTGGCTTTCTCATCATTTCTGTTGTCCAGATGAAGAAATTCTGGCATAAAGAAATTAAATGGTCTAGAATCATGCTTTAGAGAAATAGCAAAGACATCATAAAATTCACAGCCTCTGAATTCCCAGACTGTTTCTGTATTCAGGCACACTGCTTCTATTGTTGCTCTGCAATACTTAAAAACAAAATGCCCTGTGTGTACAAGGGAAAGAAAAATATTCACTGGCCACCTAGTGATAAGAAATACATTAAAAAGTTGAGGATATTATACCTACATTCCAACAGGCTGGAGGCCATGTCATATGTATGTTTGGGTAGGTGCTAAAAGTGTTAACACAGGTTATTTACATACTTGAATAACCTAATCAAATCTAACACGCTGTTTGATACCTCCTCTTGGCCATGCCTACCTTCTCCTTCTTCTAATTCTTACTGCACTTACTGCCCAGATTCAAAAATTAACATGTGTTACAGAGTTAGGCTTGTTCCCCATGTTGTCTCACGTGTGCATGTCTTATTCTACCTAATGCGGTACCCTCAATCCTATCTTCCCTTCTATTGCTATTTCTCCTCCTTTTCCTAATATGTTTCCCCTACCCTACAGAATAAAATGCCTTCCTTTGTCCTTGTTACCATTTCAAGCTTCTGTCCCTTCTCTCCTTCTAACGACCCCCAAATATCTCCAAAACTTCTACACTGGTTGCTTCCCCTTGAAATCTGACTCGTAATATTTATGAGATAGCTTTCCAAGATCATTGGTATCCTACCAACTGCTAAATTATATAACCTTTTCTCAGCCCTCTTCCTTCTCTGCAGCCTCTCTGCAGTACTTAGCATTACAGACCACTTGGTCTATTATTATCCAACTCTAAACTGGCCAGACCAGGGGCTCCTGGGTGTCTCAGGTGGTTGAGTGTCCAACTTTGGCTCAGGTCATGATCTATAGTTCGTGGGTTCAAGCCCCGCATCAGGCTCTCTGCTGACAGCTCAGACCCTGGAGCCTGCTTCAGATTCTATGTTTCCCTCTCTCTCTGTCCCTCCCCTGCTCACACTCTGTCTCTCTCTCCCTCAAAAATAAACATTAAAAATTTTTTAAAAACTGGCCAGACCATTCTCTCTCTCCAGTGCAAGCCAGAAGGAGTAGCTTTAGCACCCTAGACCACAGGTTGGCAAATTATGGCCCGAGGGTCAAATCTGCCTCTATGCTTCTAAATAAAGTCTTGCCTGGTCTCAGCCGTGCTCACTTATCTATTGTCTGTGGCTGCTTTCATGCTACAGAGACCATTTGGCACACAAATCCTAAAATATTTACCATCTTGCCCTTTACAAAAAGACATTGCTGACCCCTTCCCTAGATAATCTTTGAAAACCCGGCTATGGACGAGCCATCCTTCATTGCAGCAATCATATGATATATATACACATATCTGTATATATGTATATGTATGTATTATCTATATATATGTATATAACATTTATTTATTTATACTCCATGGCTCATAAATTTTTTCTAGGTAACAGCAGCAGTGGCGCTGTTAAAAACTGTGGGCAGCAGGGGCGCCTGGGTGGCTCAGTCGGTTAAGCGTCCGACTTCGGCTCAGGTCATGATCTCACGGTCCGTGAGTTCGAGCCCCGCGTCGGGCTCTGTGCTGACAGCTCAGAGCCTGGAGCCTGTTTCGGATTCAGTGTCTCCCTCTTTCTCTGACCCTCCCCTGTTCATTCTCTCTCTCTGTCTCAAAAATAAATAAATGTTAAAAAAAAAAAAATTAAAAAAAAAAAACAAAAAAAAACAAAAAAAACTGTGGGCAGGGGCGCCTGGGTGGCGCAGTCGGTTAAGCGTCTGACTTCAGCCAGGTCACGATGTCGCGGTCCGTGAGTTCGAGCCCCGCGTCAGGCTCTGGGCTGATGGCTCAGAGCCTGGAGCCTGTTTCCGATTCTGTGTCTCCCTCTCTCTCTGCCCCTCCCCTGTTCATGCTCTGTCTCTCTCTGTCCCCAAAATAAATAAACGTTGAAAAAAAAAAAAACTGTGGGCAAAAAAAAAACCAAAAAGCAATTGTGGGCACTGTGCTGAGAGCTACCTGTGCTAGATCTCATTTATCTACTATTCTGTCCTCAGAACAAACATGTACTATAGGAACTCTTATTAGCCCCTAGAACTTCCAGGGGTTAGGAAACTTGCCAAAAGTCACAAAACTAGCAAGCCATGGGGTTGGTCCAAACTCAGGTAGCTGCAAAGTAGAGCCTGTGCTAATGGCTATTTCACGCCCTCTACCTCCAGGTTTCCCACTTAACGTCCCTTTCAGCTCAATATTCCAGATCTTCCTAGGCCCACCTTTTAATGCCACAAGGATACAACTCAGAATCTCTATCACGTGTTCTTGGCTTTCTGCTTCTCCCGTGGGAAGGGAAGCCTGCTTGGGAGCCTGTTTTCAAGCTGCACGAGCATAGCAAGTGTACCATTCCTAGTTAGATCATATATTATTTAGAGTGGCTTGGGAAGTCGCCGGAGATGACAGGAAAGGGTAGGACCATCCCACTCCTCAGCCAGCATGAAAGACTGAGATTGTGAACTTCCTGAGGGTATGAGCCACATCTTTCATACTGCTCTTCACCACCAAATGAGAGAGATGTTTAAGAAAGAGCTACAAAGGTCTCTCAGGAAGTTCTCTTCTGTATCTTCTCTTATAAACCTCATGTACTATGTGTTTTTTGTTGTTGTTTTTTTTTTTTGTTTTTTTTTGTTTTTTTTTTTTTTTTTTTTTTTTTTTTAATGATTGTCGGGGCACCTGGGTGGCTCAGTTGGTTAATCATCCAACTTTGGCTCAGGTCATGATCTCACAGTTCGTGGGTTCGAGCCCTGCGTCAGGTTCTGTGGTGACAGCTCAGAGCCTGGACCCTGCTTCAGATCTGTGTCTCCCTCTCTCTCTGCCCCTCCCCTGCTCAAGCTCTGTCTCAAAAATAAACATTAAAATTTTTTTTAATTAAAAAAATTACTGTCTCTAACAGAAGGGCTCTTCCTCAAGACAATCACTGAAAGGCATGCTAACAGCACCTTAAAACGGATACAATATTTTATAGCATATAAATTCATTTAAATACATTTCCTTGTTTAACCTCATTTAAAGGAAAGAGATACAGGTATTAGTATCCCTTTACATATGGGAACATCAAGCTTCCTAAAGGTCTACCAGCAATTTATTTCATGTAGGTAAACAGTAAAGCACAGCACTCAACTTGGTTCATGGCTTGGGGGAGGGGCACACCATGATTTTAAGAGATTTGTTTAGGAAACACAGTTTACCATACCTGATAAGAGCCCAATAAGTAGCATCAACAACCAGCCAGAAAAAGCATCACTCACACTGTGAATTAAGGCCCATGTTGACTCTTTGCTTTTATTGGTAATCTAGGGAGAAATGAGAAAAAATTGGTACGCTCTACACACACCCTTACTTTTTCACCTTAAAACACAATAAAGAGGTACAAAGACAAATCTATTCATCAGGAACAGAGACCAATTTGGAGTTACTGCTCAAATAATCCCGGGCTGAACAAACATCACCAAGAACTTGGGAGGCTTAGTGAGCCTTGTCTTACTGAACCCCACCACCTTCATGGACAGTACTGGAGCAATGGCTCCAAGTACCTTAGTCAGGGATTCCCCCATTCAGCTGCTAATTTTGTATCCCGTCAATCTGTTTTGCTTATTGCAGTGGTCTCTTTCTGCCATAGACATCAGATATTCTAGGGATGGTTTCTGGATTGTTTTGCAAAGAATCAACAAACACAGACTTATTTCAGTGGTGAAAGGACAACATGAGGCTTGCTACCTAGGGCAGTGCTTCAGGGCTGGCAAGTTCCAGGACTTGCTCCCCTCACTGATCACAGATATTAAATGGCATCAGGGATGCTTCACTTTATTTTCAAAAACCTGCTGGGAATAGCTGAGACTATCAAGAGGTGCAGAAAGTTTTGCCTTTTAGGCCCTAGCCTTGTCAATTTAGCCCTTCAGTGCCCACATTTATTTCAAAACCAAGTATTCTGACAGCTTTGTCATTGGGCTTCCCCCTTCTCTGAACCTCTATTTCTTATCTTTGAAACTGTGACTTAGCTGCCCCATCTTCATCTACAGTGACATCACAATCACAAATTATTATAAAACTTTTAAAAGCAGTTTCAAAATTCATTTTGACCTGAGACTTTAAGTTTCCACTTTTAGTGCTCAAAGTAGATGAGGTAACATTTTTCAGTGACAGTGTTTCCATTCTGATGATGAGCAGTTAATGCAAAGAAAACAGTCCCTTTTGAACACTTAATAAACACATTCTAATTGATTTTGAATTGTCATTAGTTGGCATAATGTGTCTCAGATGCAGCCATTTTCATATAGTGGGAAAATATGCCCTTGTCATATCATGGGTGACTTTCACAATGTAAATAACATGTTGAATATGCAACTGATGACAAACTGAACTCTGAATTACAGACAGCAAAAATTCTAAAGCCTGAGTGATGAATAGATATGATGGACAGGTATGTGTGTGTTCCCAAATATCAGAAACCTTATGAAAAACATAAGAGTGTTTCGTAGAGATCCCCTTCTTTAGTTAGGATAGAAAACTCCGTGAGATTATCACAAGTCCAAAGATTACAGAGGAATTTTTCAAAACCTGTACCTGGGACAACCTGACCCTTGGGTTTAAGTGGTCATGAGAAGATCACTCAGGAGCTGGGAATGGCTTAAGAACAAAAAGCAATCTGAACCTGACTGCTCAGGAGACTTGCCTGGCTCTGAGAGAAGGGAATCATGAACTCAGGAGAGAAAGGGACAAGGTAAAAATCAAATTTTAAATTTGGACTCAAAACAGAAATAATACAAAAGGAAAAATAATAGCACCTAAGGTTGAAGAAATGTCTCACCAGGAGATCACCCACTGAATCAGGATCACTGGGGCTGAGGCCCTACCGCTTTCATAAGCTCTCCATGTGGCCCTGACATGAGCTAGAAATTTTGATTCCCTGATTTAAATGATACATAGCAACAAGTTAAAGGCAAATGACCCTGGCAGACTGCTTTAAGAAGATTTAGTGGTACTCTGAAAAAAGAAAGGTGGGGAACTTCACCAAATTCTAAAGAATCTGGGCCTTAGCCATAAATGCCACCTATTACCTATCATATTAAATTAATATCCTTAAATTGGATCTGATTGGTCTTGGGGGTTTGAGTTGAATGCACACATTTTCTTTTATGGCTGTCTGAGAGCCATAATCGCAAGGACTTTATCCCATATGTTTCAGTAAACACCAAGGCTCTGAATTTTTTTTTCTTTTATTCCTTTAAAGGAAGCCCCCTTTCTTTTCTTAGTTCTAAAAACCCTGTTTCAAAGGAAAACCATAAAAGGGAAATGAGGCAGAGGAAGAAGATCTTTGAAACTTATTTTGGTCCCCTCCACCAAGTTTGTCTTCACCTCTTTACATAGGCACTTATACCCATTTCAGGGCTGCAAGGATCCTGTTCAACTACTTACTATAGGAAGATAAATCATCATTAATTATAAATTCTTCTTAAAATCATATACAAGATACCCTAAAAATAAAAATAAATTAGAAAATAAAACCCTACATTGCCAATGGACACCTGAGATTCAGCCACATCCAGGGCTGAAGGAGAGCATACATATAAAGAATTACAGATCTTCAACTTCTTTCCCTGCTGTTTTCTAACACTTACACATGGACCATCTTTCGTCTTACCTCTCGGTGCCTATCCCGGTCTCGAGACTTCTCCCTCACCCAGTCAATTGTATTGAAATCATCATAGGTCCCCACACCAGGGATTGGCTCCTCCAAGAAGTCCATCATCCTATTTGAAGAACCTATTCCTCCACCATTGTATGACTTTTCCTCTGTATTGAACAGGAAATAGACATTAGTACCTCAGACACTAAACATTTTTTGAAAGTTTATTTATTTCGAGAGAGAAAGAGAGAGCAAGCAAGCAGGAGAGGGGCAGAGAGAGAGAGAGAATCCCAAGCAGGCTCTGCACTGATAGCACCCCCAACCCTTGCCACACAGGGCTCGATCTCACGAAGCATGAGATCAAGACCTGAGCTGAAATCAAGTCAGACACTTAATCGACTGAGCCACCCAGGTGCCCCTGGACACTAAACATTTTAATACCTCCTTTTTTGAGTACCAAAAGGTGAGTCCTTAAACTATCAGATGATTATAGTTAGGTTGTGCTGATTAAGCAATATAATCACCTGGTGGGGACATCCACCACATTCGAAAGTTTCTGTGATCTAGGCACAAAATGATGAGTGTCTTAAGGCAGTATGAATGGAAAGGGACAGATGAGCATGACAGCACAAAGGGAGAACTGACAGGAGTTGAAGCTTAGTGGGAAAGGATTTATGAAACAAAATGCAGGAGCTTGGAGCCCCGTAGGTATTTCAGTTTCTGTTACGGAAGGGAGACAAAAGGGTCAAAGATCTTTGTAGACATAGCACATCAGAAACCATTTTACATTTATAAGGCAGTAGTTCAATTCTAAGAGGTAGCTTTTGCCTGAGTGGGAGTTCCAAAGAAAGCATGCCAGCCTCTTCAAGAGTTAAGCTGGCTAGAATGTACATATTTCCCTTCAACAGGTAGACTTTGATCCCTAATGTAATGGGCTTACAGAAACTTTTACTGAGTATGTCAGAACAGTCTAAGACTTACAAGTAGAGATTTAAAGACCATTGCATGGCTTGGTGATGAAATGTCTGTCCCTGATCTTTCAATGGAAGAAACATATCCACTTGTCCAACCACAGTCCTTTATCTGCTTTGCTGTTGGTGCTTCTGTTATAATTACTTATGCAAATGTTTTGTCTTCCTTTCTAGACTGGAAGTTCTTTGAGGGTAGCCCCATATCCAAGTCATCATTGCCTTCTCATGTCTAACACATATCCGAGATTCAATAAATATCAGCGGAATCAAGGTTTATTCACTGAACAGTGGGGATGAGCAAGAAGTATTAAAACTCAGAAGTTGTACACACACAAGGTTACTCAGTACGGCTTGACAAACTTGTTCAAAATATTTCCACCATCCTCTGGTGAAACAGTATTTCACTACTAAACACAAAAAGTAGAACAGTATTCAGGAATTTATGCAAATGCACACTCAGGAAAAATGCAGAGTAATGCTATCATTTAATGCAACCAGCCAAAGCTCACATTTGCAGCATCAACCTTGGCAGGGACAAAGCTTTACCCAGACTGTTTGGTGATGGATCCCTCTGCAGAGAAGGCCAAAGTAGGCCCAAGCTGCCACCTATTTCCCCACATCTGCATCCCCATCTTCACTCTAAACTCCTACAGACAACTTCAGCACTCTCATAGGGTGAGTGGGAATTAACTCCCAAGTTGTACCTGATTTACAAATCGTTAAGTCTTCCGAATACCTAATTCAGTGTACCTTTTATCGGCAACACACACATTTAAAAGGAAAAGCTCTGCAGAATCTAAATCATATTGAGGGTGGGGGTGGGGCTGGAGTGGAGGAGGTTAACAAGTTAATCTTAAAACCCCTAACCAAAGTCCTTTCCATATCTTCAAGCCTACCTGGCTGTAAAATGGTTGGCTGCTGAATCACCAGCCCAGCATTTCCTATCATGACAGTGGCATACTGATAAAGATTAATGCTGTGTGTTTGAGAGCTTAGACAGAAACAGCCAGCTAGGAAATGAGGGCAGAAAGGAAATAAAGTATGGTGAGAGGGGCAAAAAAAAAAAAGGAAAAAAAAACCACCAAGCTGTTTCAATTCTCCAGACAAATGCTGACATGAACACAGGACACCAAACAACCAGAAATTTACTTTTTAAAGCAGGTTAATGCTCCAAATGAATTTGCTCTGGTTTAAGGGCTCTCCTTTCAAGAGAAATTTAAAAAGGATTTTGTGAAACTGATTTTTAAAAGCATCCAATAGCTATATAATGTTACACTGTATAGCAAATGAGGCCCCCAGCTCTAAGGATATTAAGACAAAATGAAGATCTGCAACAGCTTCCTAACAGGAAAGAAAGAATCCTATTACATCACTAGGTAACATGAGCACTGCATCATCCTCCTTTGTAGATAGTCTCCTGTTAGAAACGCAAATTCTCAGGCAGCTCTGAAACAGCAGGCAGTGATTAGAAGCCAACAACAGACTGCTTGTGATTCTCCAGATCCCCTTCTCCCTGGGGTCACACTTCGGTCCTTGGCTGGGCTCAAGTCTGCTTACCTTCAATCACAGCTTTCTTTTTTTCTGCCTCAAGGAAGAAATAACTTTGGCAGCCAGCATTTGGTCATTTAGGTTGAGGAGCTTTTACAGAAGGAGCCCCGGTATAAACTGCTTTAGAAGGGCACTTGCTGCGTTCTCTGCCTTTCACAGGAACAAACGCCACCTAAAGAACCACCAGTGTTCCCCGCGGTCAGAATGTGATGTCACTGGTGGAGTCACGTGACCAGACCCTTGGACCAGCTTGGAGAAAGGAAGATTTTTAACCGAGCACAGAAGCCTTAAAGATGTAGTCTCATCTAAACGAATGCCATCAAACTGGGTCAGTCGGATATGTTCACAAAACTGGGGTCCAGACAACTTTGAGTCTTTAGACCTTATTTAGCAGAAAATCCAAGAAGGCAAAGGAGGAATAACTGAAAGCATTTAGAAGGATCCTAAGTAAAAAAGGGAGAGGATCAAATATAGAAAAGGCTTTTTAAAGAAATTTCACTGGATGGCAAAAACACAGAGAAAATCTCAGACGTGTAACACTGAAAGATGCCAGACACGAGAGCACATAACATAATTCTATTCATATAAGTTCAAAACCAGGCAAACCTAAACTATTGCGTGTTATGATACAAATATAAGTTGCTACATTACAAACAGAAGCAAGAAAATGACAAAAGTAAAGACAGTAGCTACCCAGAGGAGAGAAGAGGTCACCATCTGGATAGAGCACATGGTGAAGGTGGGGCTCCTGGAATGCTGGTAATTTTTCTTTATCTGATTGGTGGTTAACTGAGTGTTCATATTATAATCATTCTTTAAACTGTACACATGTGTTATATGTCTTTCTATGTATATATGATAATTACAGAAAATTATGAAATATGGAACTGCATGTGAATGTACTCTATAAGCTCAGCTCTTTAATAGCACGTAGTAACTTAAAACTCAGATTACGGTCCAGAAAAGGAGTTGTTTCTTTATATTAGTTCTCTACGCAGCCAGCAACATCAAATCTGATCTCACTAATCCAAACTGGGGAAAACCAGCTATTTCAGCTGTGAAAATAAATTCACTCTTCTATTTGCATTATTTAAAAGGCTTTCCCTTCCCAGGCCCTATTCCTAAGGCTATTCTTCAGCAGGTCTTAATTAACTGTGCAACAAGGCTGGTCGAGTAAAGAAGAATGAAATCACCGTCTCTCAACTTCCTTAGTGAATCTGCAGGACAGCCGCTGTTAAACATTAATCCAGTCAGTGTGCTCCAATAATCAGACCTAAATGGAGGGCTTCAAATGCTGCGATCATTCTCATCAATTCTTAGGGCCCAAAGCATCCTGAAATGTTATTACAACAAAACCTTACAAAATGTGAGGAACTTCATGAAATCTGTATGCTTTCAGTCTCATCTGTCATTATCATGACATCTCAGTCCCTTGATGAACTAAACTAGCATTAATGAGAAGAATTAAAATGAAGTGGTAACTGACGGTGTTGTGGCAATGAACTACAAAGCTTAAAAATCAAAGCTATTTGTGGCTTAAGTGTAATTATGTTATAGAGCTGTACTTTTAGACAAGTGTGTATATCTTACTCAAAGAGAATTGTATGCCCAAACTCATAAGCCTCCTTCAAAGTCATCCTTTATTTTATTTATTTATTTATTTATTTATTTGTTTGTTTGTTTGTTTGTTTAACTAGGCTTCGTGTCCAGTGTAGAGCCCAATGCAGGGCTTGAACTCAAGACTCTGAGATAGAGACCTGAGCTGAAATCGAGTCAGACGCATAACCGACTAAGCCATCTAGGCGACCCTCAAAGTCATTCTTTATTAAATGGAATCCTACATATAGTTTCTGAAGGCACCTGCAGAATTCACTTACATTATCTGATAAGATTTACATTATCTTACTAGATTATTTTACACTTCAAGATACTATTTGTTTTGGTATTTAAAAAATGTATAGTTCCTCAATGTACAATGACTGGATGGTAGAACTGGTACCATGCTAATAACTGATATAAGTTCATGTATTTTTCAAATGTTACATCACAGCTTCTAGGGGAGCGACTTTATTATTCCATGTAAATTTATTTCCCTTGAAAACTAGGTTTGGTAGCTATGATGCAGTCCTTGTACTAAAATGATATTTAATTACAATTCCCTTTTCTGCCAAATTTGTAATTTCTAGCATATGTTTGTTATACAGACTGCCAGGTGTAGGTTCAATTAATATTACTGTGAAAATAAGGTAAAGAAATGCTGACCAGTTTTTAATGCAGCCTATGGTAAAAACACAATAATAGGGTTAACATTTGGTGACAACAGAGTTATCTTTCTGGGACACAGAGCTGATCAGATCATCTTCTGATTTCAAAAGTGTCAGTGGCTCCTGCAATGTTGTTTTGTTTTTAATTTATTAAAAAAATATTTTTTAGGGGCGCCTGGGTGGCGCAGTCGGTTAAGCGTCCGACTTCAGCCAGATCACAATCTCGCGGTCCGTGAGTTCGAGCCCCGCGTCGGGCTCTGGGCTGATGGCTCAGAGCCTGGAGCCTGCTTCCAATTCTGTGTCTCCCTCTCTCTCTGCCCCTCCCCCGTTCATGCTCTGTCTCTCTCTGTCTCAAAAATGAATAAAACATTAAAAAAAATATTTTTTAATATTTATCTATTTATGAAAGAGAGAGAGAGAGATGGAGCACGAGCCACAGAGGGGCAGAAAGGGAGGGAGACACCGAATCTGAAGCAGGCTCCAGGCCCTGAGCTGTCAGCACAGAGGCCGACATGGAGCTCGAACCCACAACTGGGAGATCATGACCTGAGCTGAAGTCGGATGCTCAACCGACTGAGCCACCCAGGTGCCCCTGTTTTTTTTTTATTATTATTTTAATTACAGTGTAGTTAACATACAGTGTTCTATTCGTTGGTTTTTAAAACTTTCAGTATAGAAAGACCACTTAATGGGCATTTGGCACAAACATAGGCCAGGATTTTTTAAATATCCATCATAATTTTTATAATAGGGAAAATAAAATATTTTAGCATATAATAATAACAATGATATTAAAGCTATTTTAGGTTTCATCAATGAGAGGGATTAAATTGTTTGCACTCTTTCTTTTTTTTTAATTTTTATTTATTTATTTTTTTAACATTTATTTATTTTTGAGACAGGGAGAGACAGACTGTGAACAGGGGAGGGTCAGAGAGAGAGGGAGACACAGAATCTGAAACAGGCTCCAGGCTCTGAGCTGTCAGCACAGAGCCCGATGCGGGGCTCAAACTCACGGACCGCGAGATCATGACCTGAGCCGAAGTCGGCCGCTTAACCGACTGAGCCACCCAGGCGTCCCCAAAAAGGCTTTTCAAAACCAGTGTATTAAGAGTTAAGCTTCTGGTGTGTAAATTCTCTGCCAAGGAAGGAAGAGTGAAATTGAACAAGGATGCAACATGTCATATTGAGGTACTTAAGTCTAGAGTTTTGCCTCCATACCAAAAAAAAAAAAAAAAAAAAAAAAAAAAAGATAAAGATAAAACTTGAGTAAGTTTTGAAGGCATCATGTGCTCTAAGTTACATATAAAACAATTTAATACTCTGATAGGAAAATGATTCAAATTAAAGTACAATTAGATCTCAATTTGAATAATTTTTTAAAAGCCCCCAAAGGGTAATTTGCGCTGCTTGAGTCTGGGGAAAATACCCAGAAAACCAGTCAGAAAAAAGTCAATGTTTAAACACCTCTCCCCATAGGTTACACTTAGGTCTAAAAACTTAACAATGGGTCTTTAGAAGCACATTGCTTGGATGAGGAGGCATAATAAATGAATGCATTTAGTTCATTTCCCTTTATGGAAACTACTGTACAGTTGGTTGTTTTTTTTTTTTTTTTTTCTAAAACTCACATGACGCTTAAAACTAGGCAACCCCTTAAAAAACAAGAAAAGAAATTCCAATTTGAGAATAATGTTTGTTTCAACCCCTAACCAATATGCCATTAGAAATTTACCTGGGGGGCTTAACAGTAACTGATTAAGTGAATGAGTTAAACACTAACAAAAACCAAGGGGAAAGAGGATAGAGAGAAACCTCATGCACAGACCCTGAAATACTGCTTTAGTAGTAGCGCAGCTGCAGGAGGGCACACTTATTGTGCCTAAAGAAAGTGGCCTAAAGAAAGAAACACTCAAAGAAATGGGGCAAGGCTGTTGGTACGTATCACAGGACCCGAAAATAGTCCAATTTTTTAAAAAATGTATTTCAGTTTTTACAGGGATATGTTGTATGTTTGCAAGGCTGAAAGGACATCTACAAGAACTTCAACACTCTACCTAGCATACATCAGCAGATATTCATCCTGCGGTTTTTTAAAATTTACCTTCATTCAACAGCAAGTACTAAGAGCCTAATGTATGCCTTTTCTCACTTCCATACCTGCACCCTCTACCCTTTCTTGTATTAGTTCATCCACTCTAGATCTCCCAGAGAGTTATGAACACTTACACATTACATTCATCTCTATGTTTGAGACTACATTACAGCTGAAACCCCAATAATTAGTCAACATTTTTAGGGCCTTTCTATGAACTTGTGCCTCCATTTTGCTTCTATTTTGCTTTCAAACTTACTCAAACCCAGTAGCTGAAAAGCAAATGTTGGTGGGGCAGCTCTCCCATCTTAGCCCTGGGAAGTACCACAGGACCATGATATGCTTTAAAATACTGTCTTAGTTTGGTCTCTGGGACACATGTTCAAGGAAACTATCCATTGATACACATCTGTACAGCCATATTGGTTGTTAAATACTGAAATGCTTCCAGAGCTATAGATAAATAACTCCTTTTTCCTGAGGCCTCTTCCCCCTGCCAACCATCCCCAGAAGCTCCTGAATGTTCCCCTGATTCAGCAGCTGAAACGTCAGGACGCTGCAGGATACTGCCAAGCACTGCATCAGACATCCAATATCACTCGTCAGTGCCTGTGTTGTTTTGCACACATTTCATTTAAGGACTGACTGCTTTGGTTTCTGTTTGCAGAAAGAAAGACAACTTAAAGTTGTCTAAGAAGTAGGAAGGACAACTAAGAGGAACCTCTCTATCTCAACTCTGCTGAAAGCTAGACAGTATGAGGGGTAGTGAGAGATGCAGGTAATAGGACTGCAAAAACTGCAAATCTACAAAACTAAGTTTGAGGATTCTGAGAAGTATACAGGAAGATGGGGCATGGCAGCAAGGGATAGGGAAAAAGACTTAAGAGCCAAGCATGAATCTAGATTCTAAGACCACCTTTGGACTCGTTTCCTAACGGATACAGCTCTATCCCCACTGGGTTGTAGACATTTGCTTCGGGGTGTCCCTTTTATGCCTCCTACTCCCAGCATCTGCTCTAATCTGGAAGTTCTGAATGCAACCCACCTTCTTTACCACTGGAACCAGGGTGCTAACTACCAGACATGACAAAAATTAGGAAAAATAGCATGTGGATTATGGCTTGGTATCTGCAGACTCTCACTGGACTAGAATGCCACTAAAATTAATGTAGAACTGGAAATAGAGGGGCTGGATTTGACAAAGTTGCTGAGGGGGTTGTCCATATAAAGAAAACATCCCTCAGCTCTATTACTCGCTCTTCACTCCTTCCTTTTCAAATTTACACATTTATGGGATTGACAAAAGGACTGGGGAATGTAATGGGTAGGGAGACACTGCCCTAAAATGCATAACCCGCTGGGTAGCACAATCCTGTTTAATAACTTGTAATTATTGTTCCATAAGCAGCAGTTCTCCAGTTCTTCTCTACTGAGTCTGCATTGGTTTCTACCTATTAATCTCCAAAAGGAAGTTGGGGACAAGAGATTAGCAATTATTCTTTGGCAGGGTCAAAAGCTTCAAGAAGAAATACCAATTAGGAGATTCGTCTTGGACTCATGGAAATAATGTGATGTCATGGACAGAAATAATGAGTTAGATATATAAAATCTAGGAACTGCTCTCAAAGAAACACTGGTACCTGTACACACTAATGTATGTGTGTTATTCACTGCAGCACTGTTAGTAGTAGTGAAAACCTGGCAACAGTGAAGGAGTCTGGTAAGGGGGGAATAGCTCACGGGAAGGAGTAAACTGATGTGTACTGAAATAGCAAAGTCTCTCAAACACATTATGTGAAAAAAGTCACAGAATCATTAAGTAGAATTTTTTCAAATTGTGTGCTTATGCATTAACTGGATAGAAAAAGCATTGACAGGGTCACATTGAATTAGTTTGAGGGGTTATCTCTGGAATGCTTAGTATAGGGGAGCCTTTCACATTTTATATACACGTGTGTTGTTGGAATCTTCAATAGTGAGGTGTATCTCTGTGTTACATAGTGATGGCTAAAAAGAAAAAGAATGAGAACACAGCCAGAAGAGTAGAGACCGGACATTGCAAAGGGCAAACTTTCATTCTGAGAGGCAGATCACTGGAGTATTTAGAAACAAAGCAGGTGACAGTTTCTGGAGAACACCAGGAGGAAAACACCACGAGGAAGATGGCTTACAAAGTTGTTAAATGAAAGACAATGCAAAGAAAGTCTTTGCCATTAGTCCTGTTGTCCAGCAGTGAGAAGGTACAGATTCTAACCCTACTCCACAAATCACTAGTTGTATCACCTTGGGCAATTGCCTTAATCTCTGTGGGTTTCAGGTTTCAGGTTGTCTGTAAAATAAGGGAAGATTAGCAAGTATGATTTTTAAGGTCCCTTCCAACTCTGATACTCTATCATTTTAGCAATGATTTTTTTGTCACTAATATATTGTACTGAATAACTTTTGAGAACACTTCTTAAGCTTTGAGGAATTCCAAATGGTATTTTGATTTCATTCTTCTGGCAGGATCATAAAATGGCACTACAATCCCTAGAAAAGAAAGAGTCAGCTCACCTGTGAAGTATACTACAACCTGGGACCCATCACTTCTGGCATATGGCTAACTATAGCTGTACCAACATGGCCACAGTATCTGTGGAGTACCTGCTAGCCACAGACCCCAAAAACACTCCTAAGACGTTACAGCAACCCTTTACCCCATGTTATAAATCAGAACAAAGTAAGGTTAAAAATAATCCACTCTGGATTATAGTACTGCCAAAGGGTCTCTGAAATTTTTTTCCCTTCAAGAGGGGACCAAAGTGGTTTCACTAATTGAGAAAAAGGGTGGGGGAGGGGAGCTTCCAGATTCAGCTCTGGCAAGTAAAAAGCTTAGGATCTGTCACTCCCATCCTTAAAACAAGAAAAAAATGGACAAACTGCAAAGTCATGGCCCCTTCCGAGAACTAAGGTTGTAGGGGAAACTGCCACCAAAACACCCAAGTCTGAAGAGACAGGTTTCTCCAAAAAGACACAAAGAGATCTGCTTACCTGAAGTAGAAACCAATGGGAACATAAACTGGCAGGGACACTTGAATGGCAACTTTGAGGAACGGCTGAAATGCTGAGTGTGTAGACTTGCGTGAGCATGAGAAACCTCTGAGGCTTACCCTTCTGTGGGCTCTACCTCCGGGAACCCAACCAAGTTCTCACAGGGAAGATAAGAGAAATATCCCTTCCTGGCTCTGACAAGGGGAGGGGAAGAGTAATCATTGTGAAATACCCCAGAGCTTTCTCTACACCAAAGGACTATGCTCCAGGGGGAAATACTTTGCCTGAGCCTCATCCCTGCTGGGGGAAGGGCATTCCTTTCACTCCAGCAGACACTACCAGGCCAGCCTTCTCATCTCACCCAAAAGAAAAAAAAAAGAACAGTCAACAAGGGCCTGGGCTTCCAGGAAATGGATGGTGAATGCTGTGGTCTGAACAGAAGTATGGGGCAGGGAAAACAAAAACTATACCACTGGACTAAACCTTGTGAAGGTCACAGCCACAAGATACAGGCCCAGCAGACACTGAGATTTCACAGAAAATTATAAAATGACCTGCTCCCATACCTTACCACCAGACCAGTGGCTCCAGTATAATGGCAATAGATGGCAGCTGAGAGAACTACACTCCACAGAATCTCTCTCAATAAGCTGCACTTACAGAAAACTCAGAACCAGGAGGTGACACCAAAACAAGGACACTACAAAATTTTAACTCTCTGGCACAAACAGTTACACTTTAAACAGCCCCAAATTAAACAGCCCAACTCCTAGCCATTTTCCATAAATCCACAATGAAATTAAACTAGAAACCAATCAGAGCAATAGCTGGAAACTGCCCAAATACCTGGAAATTAAACAACGCCCTTCTAAGTAACCCATGGGCCAAAGAAGTCTCAAGACAAATTAAAAACTATTTTGAAGTAAATGAAAATCAAAATATAAGATATAAAAATCTGTAGGATGCAGCCAAAATAGTGCTGAGAGAGAAATTCACAGCATTAAGCACCTATATTAGAAAAGAAGAAAGGTCTAAATAGAAACATCTAGGCCTCACCAAAGATACACAGACGGCAAAGAGTAAATGTAAAAATGCTTAACATCCTATGTCATCAGGGAAGTGCAAATTCAATGAGATACCACTACACACCTATTAGAATGGCTAAAATCTAAAACGCTGACAATACAATCATTCACAAGGATCTGGAGGAACAGGAACTCTTCATTCGTTCCTGATGGGAATACAAAATGGCTAACTCGAAAAGATATCTGCATTCTCATGTTCACTGCAGCATTGTTTCTAATAGTCAAGACATAGAAGCAGCCTAAGTGCCCATCGATGATGAATGCATAAAGAAATTGTGGTATATACATACACAATAGAGTATTACTTAGCCTTTAAAAATGAGGAAATGTTGCCATTTGTGACAGCATGGATGGACACTGGGGGCATTATGCTAAGTGAAATAAGCCAGACAGAGAAAGACAAATACTTTGTGATCTCACTTACATGTGGAATGTAAAAAGAAAAAAAAAGAAAGAACTCATAGAAAAAGAGATCAGAGGTGTGATTACCAGAGGCAGTGGGTAGGAGGATGGAGAGCTGGAGAAAGGTGGTCAAAAAGGTATAAACTTACAGTTATAACATAAATAAGATATAATGTACAACATGATGGACTACCGCTAACAGTTAACAGTGCTGTATGATATATAGGACAGTTGTTAAGAGTAAATCCTAAGAGTTCTCATCCCAAGGAGATGTGGTTTTCTTTTGATTGTATCTATATGAGATGATGGATTTTAACTAAACCCATTGTAGTAATCATTTCACAGTATACATAAATCAAACCATGATGCTGTAAGCCTTAAACTTACATAGTGATGTCTATCAATTATCTCTCACTGAAACTGGGGAAAAAAGGACACAGGTATGCAATGAAATTTAAAGGCTACTGAAAAAACAGCTGTCAAGGTCATCAAAAACAAAGGAAGTCTAAGAAGCCATCACAGCCAAGAGGAGACCAAAGAGACATAAAGACTAAATGCAATGTGGTATCCTGGATGGGACATTAGGTAAAAACTGTGTATCTGCATAAAGTATGTATTTTAGATAAGACACAAATACCAGTAAATAAATGGGGAGAGATAAAGCGACACAGGTTCTAAAATCTGACTAGGTATTTTCCTATCAAGTACCCTAAAGGAAGCCTGTAAAGCCTGTGGACATCATAATAAGCCTCATTTGGAGGCTTCAGCATATAAAACTGGTGTGGTTTATGTGCCCCATGGAGCTTTGGATACAGGCCACTTTTTTTTTCCAGCTCAAAAAGCAGCAGTGACAATTGCTATTCTCCCAGGCTAAGTGTTTAGGCAAGTTATAGCATTATGAGGGTGATAGATCCCAAATTCTCTTTACTTATTCTCCCTGTGCCATCCACACAATTGCTTGAGTCAACTGAAGTGCTGACAAGTTTGCCCATGAGCCAGAGCCCAAGATGTTTTCCGTTTCTTTCTGGAGGAATATTATAATCTTTCCTTGCAGCAGGGCAGAACAAATGCAACTGTTTCACAGCTTACCTGGTGGATTTCACACACTGCCATGTGTTTCATTTTAAAAGACACTTTTCTAGGGTGCCTGGGTGACTCAGTTGGTTACATGTCCGACTACAGCTCAGGTCGTGATCTTGCAGTTCGTGCATGGGTTCAAGCCCCGTGTAAGGCTCTGTGCTGATAGCTTGGATCCTGCTTTGGGTTCCGTGTCTCCCTCTCTCTCTGCCCTTCCCCCGCTCACAGTCGTTCGCATGCACTCTCTCTCTTAAAAATAAACATTAATTTTTTTTTTAAAAAAACGTAAATGACATTTTTCCTTCCCTGGGACATTGGGAGGTTATGCCGAGGCTTGCAGGGGTGGTGTGGGCATGTTCCCCCACACGAGGGGGACTCGGCCTGCTCTCATACTCCACCTGGGCTTTTTTTTTTTTTTTTAATTTTTTTTAACGTTTATTTATTTTTGAGACAGAGAGAGACAGAGCATGAACGGGGGAGGGGCAGAGAGAGAGGGAGACACAGAATCGGAAGCAGGCTCCAGGCTCTGAGCCATCAGCCCAGAGCCTGACGCGGGGCTCGAACTCACGGACCGCGAGATCGTGACCTGAGCTGAAGTCGGACGCCTAACCGACTGCGCCACCCAGGCGCCCCTCCACCTGGGCTTTGAAGTCATCTGTGACTCTTCTAGGTTATTCCCCATATCTAATTGGTCCTACCAAGACCCCTTTTGAAATTCCTCCAAAAGTTATTCCTTCCTCTCCATTCCTGTTGTGTTAATACAGGCCTTTTGATCTTTTACATAGATGTTTTTTAAAAAAATAACAGTTTAACTGGTCTTCCAGTCTCCAACCCACTCCTCCCCTGAATCCATCCTCCACACAGCCATAAATTCCCTAAAGCACCACTTTGATCATATCATTCCTCTGCTTTTAAATTATTTGATGACTCCTTGGTTACAAGAAAAGGTCCAGAAGCACAGACAGTCTAGATCTCACCCAGATTTCTAACTAGATCTCCCGCCCTATCCCCTGCTATCCTCCCTCCTGCTCCAACTGTCAGTCATTCTGTCCCGGGAGCCTCAGAACTCAGATGCGCAAGACTCTGTTTCATGATTAGAAAAGGCTCTCTCATGCGTCTGTGCCTTTACCTGTGTCCTCACTCAGTCAGAGAGGAGTAGCCAGGCATGTGAGGTAGAAAGACAAGGGGGTGAGGGAAACAAGGGAACTGATAAGCATTACTAAAACTGCACAGCGCTGCATTCCTATCTGGGTGTTCCATAAATACTGAATAATTGAATGGCTGAATGAATGAATTGCCGACCATAACATCCAGGCTGCAGAGGCAGGCAAGTGAGAACAGATGGACTATGAGAACAGCTCTGAAGTTTTTCTTATTACTTAAACCCTTTTTCCTCTTTTCCTCCCTCTCCCCTTCTTTGAGACCTCCATGTTTATGTTTCTTCTCATTTACAGACTGCTATAATACTACCTCAGATGCATTTAACCACGCCATGCATAATTTATTTACTCATTCCTCATAAATCAATCCCTCTAGCCATCTGGAAAACAAGAACCACTTCTACTGCCTTTCAAGCTCCTTTTAACTAATCTTTTTAGTACGTGCTATTGTGCCTGGTACAAAATGTTAGTATTTTATGCACAGTCTCACCACTGACATCAAGGACTTTATGACCTTTTTTTCTGTTGTTGTTGTGTATGTTAAGAAACCACATGTGAAAACATTAAATAAAATAAGATTAAAAAGCTATGCAAGAAAATGATATCACTACAGAGGACAGTAAATGGACTGATTTTTGTGTGTGGCTCATAGAAAACACCTTTGTCGCTTTATGGTCAGACCTTGTAAATCACAAGCAGTAATTCTCCTGTACAGGCAAATGAAAAGTGGTGAAGGACTACTCCTGGAAAAACACATTCTATAGTCACAAGCAATGTCAAAATCTTGCCCGCCTCAGCTTTCATGTCTATTAAATAGGAATAATAGACACTCACTTGCCTCCATCATTTATTGAGAGCAATGTGAACACAAAAAGCACTTTGGTGATATGGATGCTATATGGTATAATTTTCAATCAGAAGCAATAATCTGGATTAGCCGGAAGGCTTATTAGAAGTGGCCAGCTTCCAATTTGACAATAAATTATATTAAAAAGTAATAATAAAAAAATGAGAATTGAGAAAAATACTTATCTTCCCCCACTCCCCCCCCAAAAAAGATGTGGCCAGCTTCAGTTTATGGACTGACCACTTCACTTGGGCTAGTAGTTGTCATAACTGACTCACGAGGGTTTTAACTACATATAAGTGGAAGTGATATACAAATACAAGTCCCTTTCACAGAAATAGGCAAATATGAAAAACCATTAAATATCAAACCATGAGTACCTTTCTTTTATGAAATTTAAATTCAGGGGCTGTCTATGGGGCGCCTGGGTCGCTCAGTCGGTTGAGTGACAGACTTCGGTTCAGGTCATGATCTCATGGTTTGTGAGTTCAAGCCCCGCATGGGACTTAGTGCCTGGAGCCTGTTTCAGAATCTGTGACTTCCTCTCTCTCTACCTCTCCCTCGCTCACACTCTGTCTCTCAAAAAATAAATGTTAAAAAAAATTTTTTAATAAAATAAAATAAATTCAGGGGCTCTCTTCTACTGTTACTGTCTTGAGGCACCTTTACTACACAATTTCTTACTGGTATGTTCTTCCCAAATTGGTCACCTCCTTGGAAAGGCCTTCCCTGACCTTTCTAACTTCTTAACCTTTCTAAAGTAGTATTCCTCAGTTACCATCTATTGTCCTTCACTTTCTTTCCATCCTCATACTAATTATAATGGATACTTAACTAAGTAGTCTATTCCCTTACTCACTTACCTGACTAGATCTAAATTTCAGATCAATGTGGATCTTATCTATGTTAATCCCACCACTGTATCTCCACTGCCTATAAAAGTGCCTGCTTCATAGCAGGTATTCAAAAAGTATTTGTTGAATGAATGGGTGGAGGAGTTTGTCCTCACAGTGACAATAAGGTTAATTCAAACTTCCTAGCATGACATTCAAGGCCCCACTTTATTTATTTGGGCTTATATTTTGCTTATTTATACCTCTGTATCATGTGTCTGCTGATATCTCTATAAAAGCTTGCTTCCTGTCTGGAATGCTCTTCTTCCTACCAAATAACTTATATTTCAAGGCCCTTCTCAAACACACCTTTTCTGTGAAAACTTTTCCAATCCTAGACACACACAAACATACAGGATGCTTCTGCTAAGTTCTTATAAGAGTTATAACACTTATAATATAGGCTTATAACAGAAATAAAATAACAATAATAATAATGACAGCTAACATTTTATTGAGCATTAGCTCCATGCCAGGTACTATTATAAGCACTTTATGTTACTATTTCATTTAATCCTGAAAAGAACTCTAAGAGGTAGGTATTATCATAAGTACTTAATGTTTGCTTAGTCAGCTAGAATCAACTTTATGAAGGCAGGGATGGTGCCTTAAATCTTTGCTAATTCCCAGAACCTAGCAAAGTTTCTGTAATGTCATATGCCTCTTATACAAATTTGCTAAATAATAAATTCTGACAGTAGTTTCTTGTCCTCTGACTTTACGCTGAGAATGGCAATCCCAATCAGTTAAAGAATCAGACAGTAGTTTTAAGGAATTATATAGATTTATTATATTATATTTATTAATTAAAGTCCTTTATAATTACAACAAGAAACTCAGAAGTCACAAAAGAAAAGGGTGATATATCTGGCTATGTAAAATTTTAATATTTGTAGATTTAAAAAAAATTTAAACAAAATCAGAAATGGAAAAAGATACACTCAACCTACATTAGATGAAACATAATAATAATATATGAAGGGCTCCTAGAAAAACTTAAGAAAAGATAATCAGCCTATCAGAAAAATAGGAACATCATATAAACAGGAAACTTCCAGAAAAAGAAATTTAAGGGGTTAGTAAACATACAAAAATATGTTCAACTTCACTAATTTAAAAAAGTAAAAATTAAAACAATAATGAATATTTCTTTCTTTATTTATTTTGCCTATCCTATTGTAAAGGTGAAAAAAGAATTTGACTATTCAGCACCAGCAAGGCTGTGGTCAAATAGCACTCACACACTCATGCTACAGAAATGCTCTAATATACTTAAAGAATAAACACACACACACTGCAGTATTGTTTGTAATAGCAAAAGATTGAAAACAACGGAAATGTGCATCAATAGAAACTTGGTTAAGTAAATTCTGGCAGCTCTATCATGAAATTATATGGAGTTATCAAAAAGAATGATGGTACTGGCTAACCAAATAATAGATGAAGGGAATTCTTATTATATGAATGCATGCCCGATAATAAAAACCCAATTATGAAAGAGGGAACAGATTTAAAAAAAAATTTTTTTAATGTTTATTTATTTTTGAGACAAAGAGAGAGCAGACTGCAAGCAGGGGGAGGGGCAGAGAGAGAGGAAGACACAAGATCGGAAGCACGCTCCAGGCTCTGAGCTGCCAGCACAGAGCCCAACGTGGGGCTCGAACGTATGAACTGTGAGATCATGACCTGAGCTGAAGTCAGTGGGTCATCCAACTGAGCCACCCAGGTGTCCCAAAGAGGGAACAGATTTGAACAGACACTTCATCAAACAGGATATGAGGTTAGCAAATAAGCGCATGAAAGGATGTTCCATATCAGAAGTCATTAGGGAAATTAAAATAAAACCATGATGGGATAACACCTATTAGAATGGCTAAAATAAAAATTACTGGAAATACCAAGAGCTGTTGAAGATGGGGAACAAGTGGAACTCTCATTACACAGCTAGTTCAGATATAAAACGGTTACAGCTACTCTGGAAAATGGTTTGGCAGTTTCTTATAAAGTTCAACATACATTTACCACATGACCCAGTGATCTCACTTCAGGCTACACTACAGAGCAAGAAAAAAGGAATGAACAACTTGAATTAATCTCCAAGGCCTTAAGCTGAGTAGCGAAGTCAGTCTCAAAGGTGACATACTATGTGACTCCATGCATGACATTCTAGAAAAGAAAAAAAAAAATACAGGAACAGAGAAAGATCAGTGGTTACCAGGGATTGGGGGTGGAAGAAGTCTGGCTGCAAAGGGGCAGGAGGGAATTCTTTGAGGGTGCTGAACTGTTCTGTATCCTGTCAGTGGTGGTGGTTACAAAAATCTATGCATGTGTTAAAACTCTTAAGATTGTACCAGAAAATAAATTTTACTGTATGTACATTAAAAATAATTTTTAAAAAGAAAAACTGTCATCAACAGTAATGATACCTTCTATTTCCCCATCTAAGGGAGGAACATCATCTCTCATGGAAAAATCCATAGCTGTCCCTGGTATGTCCATCAAGTCTTCATCACTGGAGCTGCTCCGGAAGCTATTGAAACTCCCCTGCTGAAAGCCTCTGTTATCCATGGCCCCTGTGCAGAAAGAAAAACAAGAGGCTCATTACAATGACCTTCAAGCTTATCTTTTTTTTTCATTGTGGCAACTACACATAAAATTTATCATTTCAACCATTTGAAACTAGACAATTCAGTAGCTTCATTTACAATGTTTTGCAATTATCACTCTATTTCCAGAAATTTTTCATCATCACAAACAGAAACTCTGTACCCAGTAAACATAACTCCCTCCTAACCCCCAACCCCTTACAATTGCTATTCTCTTTCTGTCTCAATGATCTGCCAATTCCAGGTATTTCATATAATCATATATAAATTGTGGCTTTTTGTGTCTGGCTTCTTTCACTTATAATGTTTTGAAGGCTCATCCATGTTCTGGCATGTATCAGTACTTTATTTCATTTTCAGACTGAATAATACCATCGTATGGATATACCATATTTTGTTTATCCATTATTCAGTTGATGGACATTTAGTTAGTTTCCACCTTTTGTGTTACTTCTTTTTATTTCTTTTATTTTAATTTTTTTAAAAAAAATTTACATCCAAATTAGTTAGCATATAGTGCAACAATGATTTCAGGAGTAGATTCCTTAGTGCCCCTTACCCATTTAGCCTATCCCTCAACCCTTCCAGTAACCCTGTTTGTTCTCCATATTTACGATCTTATGTTATGTCCCCCTCACCCATTTAGCCTATCCCTCAACCCTTCCAGTAACCCTGTTTGTTCTCCATATTTACGAGTATCTTATGTTTTGTCCCCCTCCCTGTTTTTATATTGTTTCCGTTCCCTTACATTCATCTGTGTTGTCTCTTAAAGTCCTCATATGAGTGAAGTCTTATGATATTTGTCTTTCTCTGATGGACTAATTTCGCTTAGCATAATACCCTCCAGTTCCATCCAAGTAATTGCAAATGGCAAGATTTCATTCTTTTTGATTGCCAAGTAATACTCCATTGTGTGTGTGTGTGTGTGTGTGTGTATGTATATATATATATACACACACACCACATCTTCTTTATCCATTCATCCATCGATGGACATTTGGGCTCTTTCCATACTTTGGCTATTGTTGATAGTGCTGCTATTAACATGGTGGAGCATGTGTCCCTTCGAAACAGCACCCCTGTATCCCATGGATAAATGCCTAGTAGTGAAATTGCTGGGTCGTAGGGTAGTTCTATTTTTAGTTTTTTGAGGAGCCTCCATATTGTTTTCCAGAATGGCTGCACCAGCTTGCATTCCCATTGAGTTACTTCTTATTCTATTTTTTTTTATTGTTGAATATAGTTGACATACAATGTTATATTAGTTTCAGGTGTACAACACAGTGATTCAACAATTCTATACATCATTCAGTGCTCACCAAATGAGTGTAGTCACTATCACCATACAACATTATTACAATATTATTGACACTATTACCTATGCCGTACTTTCTATCTCTGTGACTTATTTACTGTATAACTGGAAGTTTGTACCTCTTAATCCCCTTCACCTATCTTGCCCAACCCTCGTCCCTTCTGGCAACCATCTGTTTTTTTATTTGAGTCTGTTTTTGTTTTTTAGATTCCACACATAAGACAAATAATATGGTATTTGTCTTTCTCTGTCTTATTTCACTTAGCAGAATATCCTCTAGGTCCATCCATGTTGAAATGGCAAGAGCTCATTATTTGTTATGGCTGAATAATATTCCATTATGTATATATACCACATCTTCTTTATCCATTCATCTGTCAATGGACATTTGGGTTGCTTCCATATCTTAGCTACTGTAAATAATACTGAAATAAACATAGGGGTACATATATCTTTTTCAAATTAGTGTTTTCATTTTCTTTAAGTAAATACCCAATAGTGGAATTACTGGATTATATATTATTCCTATTTTTAATTAAGGAACCCCCATACTGTTTTCCACAGTGACTGCACCAATTTACATTCCCACCAATAGTGCACTAGAGTTCCCTTTTCTCCACATCCTCTCCACACTTATTATTTCTTGTCTTTTTGATACTAGACATTCTGAGTGATGTGATATAATATCTCATTGTGGTTTTGATTTGCATTTCCCTGATGATCAGTGATGTTGAGCATCTTTTCATATGTCTGTAGGCCATCTGTAGGTCTTCTTTGGAAAAATGTCTAATCAGGGTTACCACTTATTCTTATGTTTTCTTTCATGTTCTTACTTGGACAATATAGACATGCAAACCATTTAGTATATTCAATTACCCTTCAGATGTAATGTTCCTCTACCCTTACCATGTAGTTGATAGCAGTTGATATCTGCTATAACTGCCGATAGCAGTTTTTTGAGAACCATGCAAAAGAGCAGACCAAATGAGGATAGGTGTACAAAACTCATGGGAGTTCACAAGTAATCAATGGAAATAAAAACTACACATCACTACTGAGAAATGTTCTGTCCCTTTAGGAGTAGAGAAACATTATCTTATGGCTCTGATTCTCCCAGAGCTCAAAACACAATGCAGATGCTCAGAAATGAAGAGGCATGTTATGCCATTTAATGTTGTTCTCTGCTGAAAAATGTACTATTAAAGATTAAACATTTCCTACACCCTAAATGTGAATCTTCAGATTATAAATTTTACTCAAAAAATTTTAGTATGTTGATTTTAAAAAACATTAGAGTCAACTTTACTTCACCTAGCCCTGCCCCCTCCTCCCATTTTTTTGATGAGATCTTGATCCAAAATCATAGTCAGCATAGTTCTTTTGGATTTGGCAAACAATATTCCTTTTGAGGTATTCCAATTCTCTTAAGAAACTTCTTACTTTAGGTTATCTGAATTATGTGTAATGAATGTGGAAAAATCAGATGGGATAAATTAAGCAATAGGGCTGGAAAATTGGAACAGATAAATTAAATATTTTAAACATTGAGCGAAAAGGATAAAGAACCAACATTTACCAGGTACTTATCAATTTTTAGGCACTGGGCTATGTGCTTAAACTGAATTCTTTCACTTAACTTTTCCAATGTTCCTATGCTGTGGCATTATCACTCCTAGTGCACCCGAGGAAACAAACTCAGAGAGGCTATTTTCCCAGTTAATATTTTTTAAAAAGTTAAGCTCTAAATCATGTGTTCAACTTCCTAATACCTCATGTGTGATAGAGACCAGCTTGACTGAAGTGTGAGTGACATTTATGAGCCACCTATTGTGTACAAATCATCATGGGACAGACACAAATATGATGCGAAATGGGTCAGATGAGATGAAGATTGAGAGACAAAGATTTGAGAGTTATCAACATCAAGGTGTTGGTTGAAACCAAGAGAACAGATATCCCAAGGGAAACTTGCCATCACTTATGGATAAGAACAAATATAAAGAAAACAAATGCATTCCCAGTCTCCTCCCTTAATATGCACAAACAGCTTGAAGTCTGTACATACAGGAACAGTAAGTTCTCCACACATTGCCATGCTTGTGTGGTGACAAATGGTCAAGTAGAGAAGGTAGGGTCATTTATGCAAAGGTACTAATAATGTACAAAATGACTGATCATGAAACCATTTCCTTAGCTACACAAACTCTAACTTTGTTATGTGGATCAAATAGGTACTAGGGTAGTAAGAATCCATGTTCTATGGCCTTAGCTGAGCTCCTTCACTGCTGCTCGCCAATCCTTCATCCTCACTGGACTCTTTCCCCTTCCCCTGCTCTACCTGTTTCCTTCATTCCCCTTCTTTGAGCATTCCCACAACAACATGCTTACACAGAATGCCTTGTCTCAGTTTCTGCTTCTAGGGAAACTGACCCACCACAGGATCCTTAGCAGTTTTTTTCCTACTACTGACAACACAGAGGAAATCCTGAACTTCGGTCTTCCCTCGTGTCATCCAGGAATAAGTGTTTTACTTTTTATTTAAGAAGAAAAAGAGCCCCTCTACTTTGCTCTGTATCTGGCTGAGATCACAGATCCTTCTCCACCTTAATCTGATTTATTTTATTTGATTCTTTAAAAAAGCCTACTATCTCTAGCTCTTATCTCTACCTCAAGCTCTAGTCCTGAATTCCCAAGAACTCTACCCTGACACTTCTGTTGCTACTTCACACTCAACAGGATGAAAATTAAAAATACAGCAGAAACAACATCAACTTAAATGCAAATCACAAAATCCACACAAGACATGTTCCCTGCCCTCACCCTCCACCTCAACTTTCCTTCTTAAATGCAAGTTGGCATCAGAGTCCATATTTGTAGTTAATATTTGTCTAGCTCTGGATTTACTACATTCAACAAACCCACCAAAAGCACTTTATCTCAAGAGTAGGTATTCCGATTTCTAGAAATCTTAGCTAAAAACAAGCATCATTTTAGCTTATGAGAAGAACTCAGGCCAATATGGTAGCACAACTCAAGAGGTTTTCTTTCTGTTTAAATTTATTAAATTCCCATGAAGTCCATACAGTGACTAGCACTGAAAAAAATCAAGAAAAGTTACAAAATGATGCAGAATCCTTTCCCTCTCTCTCCACTGCTTACATGTTTCATTCAGGAAATGAGGTAAAATACATAGTGCCAGCAACTCTACATTAGCCACAAAAATCATAGGAAGAAAAAGTATAGGGAGTCCAAAAATAATTTATGTCTGGATTTGGAATATGTCCTGTAGTCATATTTTCAGATGGGTGTACCTATTGTTCTGGGAATTCATTAAAACAAAATGATGACACTACAGGATGAAGACTCACAAAGGAGAAGCTGGAAAACTTTTCAGTTTACCCATAGGGACCTTACAAACTCCTTCCTGTAACCCACTGACACAGAAGAATCCAGCTAAATTGAGCTGCCTCATTCTAAACATTTCCTGGAGCAGCTATCTGCTTCACTGTTTGGGTTATAAAGTGCTTCCTTAATAAGTACATAGGAATAAAGGGTCAACAAAAGAAAATTAGAAGTAGCAAGTCAAGCAAAACAGATGCTAAAAATAGGAGTTCAACCAAGGAAATAAGCACAGTTACTAAAACTCAAAAGTGATACTTGCCTATGGATAATCCATTCTGGTAGAGCCATTGGTTTTATTTTGCAGATATAAAAAACTTCAAGGGGCGCCTGGGTGGCTCATTCGGCCAAGTGTCCAACTTCAGCTCAGGTCATGATCTCACAGTTCGTGGGTTCCAACCCTGCGTCTGGCTCTGTGCTGACAGTTCAGAGCCTGGAGCCTGCTTCCAATTCTATGTCTCTCCCTTTCTCTCTGCCCCTCCCCTACTCACACTCTTTCTATCTCAAAAAATGAGTAAGCATTAAAAAAAAAAAACTTCAAGAGAGGGGCGCCTAGGTGGCTCACTTGTTTAAGCATCCGACTCTTGATTTCAGCTCAGGTCATGATATCATGGTTTGTGGGTTCAAGCCCCCTGTTGGGCTCTGGGCTGACAGTGTGGAGCCTGCTTGGGATTCTCTCTTGCTCTCGCTCTCTCTCTCTCCCTTCCTCTCTCCCTCTCTCAAATAAACTTTAAAAAAAGTTCAAGAGAAAAAAAAAGTTAAAGCAGCAGAATAATGAGGAAATAAATTCCTTACAGTTGAGATTCAAACCCACATGCAGTTAAACTCCAAGCCCAGTGGTCTTTCCACAAGTTTGTGACTTCACTATGACATGTCAGTCCAGAAAATAGCACGTCTGGAATAAATCAAACCTCTAGATGGCCACAAACCTGAGATCAGCCAGAATTTAGGGTAGGGCAGGAACAAAGTAAGGGGATTTTATATATTATCCCAACTAGTAGATTGCATATAGGGCTTGTCATATAATGGAGGGTTGGGGAGGAGGGCAATTAAGGAGAAATGTTTGGTTGATATTTGTGTTACACAGCTTCACACTTTCAGCTTAAAGGCACTTTTAGTGCGTTCTGCCACTTTCTTGCTTAAAATCATAAAGCTGGTTCCCCAATGCCTATAGGGTCAAGTTTATTTTTTAATATAATTTATTGTCAAATTGGTTTACATAAGAGTCTCTTATGCTTTGGCTCTCTCCCACTCTAAACTCTTTTTTTCCTTTTTTTTTCCTTCCCCTCCCCCATGGGTTTATGTTAAGTTGCCAAAGCATAAGAGACTCTTAAAAACTGAGAACTGAGGGTTGATGGGGGGTGGGAGGGAGGGGAGGGTGGCTGATGGGTATTGAGGAGGGCACCTTTTGGGATGAGCACTGGGTGTTGTATGGAAACCAATTTGACAATAAATTTCATATATTGAAAAAAAAATAAAAATATATACCTAACTAGGTATGACTAAATATAAAAAAAAAAAAATTGGTTTCCATACAACACCCAGTGCTCATCCCAACAAGTGCCCTCCTCAATGCCCATTACTCATTTTCCCTCTTCCCCACCCCCCACCCACCCTCAGTTTGTTATCTGTATTTAAGAGTCTTGTGGTTTGCCTCCCTCCCTGTCTGTTTGTAACTATTTTTTCCTTTTCCCTTCCCCCATGGTCTTCGGTTAAGTTTCTCAAGATCCACATATGAGTGAAAACATATGATATCTGCCCTTCTCTGACTGACTTATTTCACTCAGCATAATACCTTCTAGTTCCATCCACGTTGCTGCAAATGGCAGGATTTCATTCTTTCTCATTGCCAAGTGGTATTCCATTGTGTATATAAACATGTCCATTGTGTTTATCCATTCATCAGTTGACAGGCATTTAGGCTCTTTCCATAATTTGGCTATTGTTGAAAGCACTGCTATAAACATTGGGGTACATGTGTCTATAGGGTCAAGTTTAAATTTCTCTGCAAGGCATTCTGAGCCCTATCAAATTTAGATCCCATCTACCCAGATAGACATATCCTCTGCCACAAATTTATTATACTCCATATAAGCCACTTTTACACCCCATGCGTTTGCTTAAGCCAGATACTCTATCTGGAATCCCATCCAGTCCTCCATCCTCTTTTCAGCCTGATTAAATCCCATTCAATCCATCTAGACCAGCTCAAATAGGCTTTTCCCTCAACACCTCCTTTGTTGAGGTATCTATGTTAATTACATAATCTCTACCACTTAAGTCTTGTGACTACACCAAGCCCTTCTCATTTCTGTTGTCCCAGCAACTCTAGTGTTGTTCCAGAGTAGGTGTTCAATAAATCCTTACTAAGGAGGATTCCAGTTGGGGAGGAAGAGTTAATGGCCAACCAACATATTTATATGGCTGGTCCTCAATAAATCTATGCCTTGCACTGTGATGGTAGGGAACTAGGGATACAAAAAAAAACATTAGTTACCTTTTCAATACTCTCAAGGAATTTATGATATAGTTGGGGAGAAAACTTTCACATAATGCAATTTGCACCATAGCTAAGTGCTAAACTGCTAGAATGAAAGTACAATGGGCATTCAGAAAAGGGAGGGGAGACTGAAAGCCAGAGAAGGCTTCATGGAGGAGAGAGGGTATTCCAGGCCCAGGAAAAAAAAATGATCAAAGGCTTGAGATGAGAATGAGGCTGGCATTTGTGCTTGCCTAGAAGACAGGGTAGCTGTTTGTGAGCAAATGGATGGAGATACATCATGAAGGACCTGGTAAGTCAATGGGGTCACTATGGTTTTTGAGGAGCAACATGATAAAAACATGATTTTAAGAGGTACATACAGCAGCAGTGGGCTGGAAGACAGACGGGTAAAGGGCTAGGAAGGTAGTTCGCTACTTCCTGTTTAAATGTAGGGGATTTGGGAAGGAGGAGGGGTACATATTTCTGAAGGCTGTACTGAAAGAGCCAGGTGTGTGTGGCAGGGGATGGTACTAGTTTACGGTATACCATACTGACATCTTGTTTTACTAGTGACAGTGACATATGTTGGTTTATATAAATTAATATTTCCATCTCAATTAGCCCACTTGGAAAAAACAAATGTGTAAACCAATGGGTGGGCTGATACATATGGCCCTTCAACGAATATATAAAAGTATATCACACATTCCAAAGCTAACAAGCACAAAGAAGCAATAAACTTTCTTATTTCTTATTTTTACTCCACAAAAATATCTGTTGACCTGCACATGGCATGTTGTGTAATATATGCCAGATGCTGCCAAAGTGGAAAAGAAAAAATGCAAGAGGAAGAAAAACTTGAGAGGCATTATAGAATCTACCAAGCTACAAGTATTATCATGTTATTAAAAATAAAACATTAACACAATCCTAGGGGCACCTGGGTGGCTCAGTCAGTTAAGCATCTGACTTCGGCTCAGGTCATGATGTCACGGTTCATGAGTTGGAGCCTCGCATTGGGCTCTGTGCTGACAGCTCAGAGCCTGGAGCCTGCTTCAGATTCTGTCTCTGTCTCTGTCTCTGTTTCTGTCTCTGTCTCTGTCTCTCTCTGTCCCTCCCCCGTGCATGCTCTGTCTCTCTCTCTCAGAAATAAATGTTAAAAAAATTTTTTTTTAATTTTTTTTTTCAACGTTTATTTATTTTTGGGACAGAGAGAGACAGAGCATGAACGGGGGAGGGGCAGAGAGAGAGGGAGACACAGAATCAGAAATAGGCTCCAGGCTCCGAGCCATCAGCCCAGAGCTGGACGCGGGGCTCGAACTCACAGACCGCGAGATCGTGACCTGGCTGAAGTCGGACGCTTAACCGACTGCGCCACCCAGGCGCCCCTAAAAATTTTTTAAAAAATATTAAGACAATCCTAAGTATAACACTAAAGGTGATAAGAACTGGCACACATATAAAATCAGCTTTTGGCTACCCATTATACTTTGAGCTACCTGAGGACAGGGTAACTTAAATCTTTGTTCCCAAGCGCCTGACACAAAGAGAGAACTCAGTAAATAATCTAGTTTATAGTCCAATTCCAGTTTTAGTTACTTTATTTTAAGAAGCAGAAGTGATTTGCAAACCTCGAAGATGCTAGCAGGTGCTTATTTCAGAGGATTGGGCCAATCCTTAAGCCAAGGCACCTTGTCTGTCAAAATTGTGGGTAAAAAAAAAAATCCCAGGAGGAAATAATAGTGCTGCGTCTCACAACATAGTCTTCATCTGGGAGTCCTCCTCGCAGATAAGTACGGGTTATGAGAAAAGACAGGATACAAAGTAGGCAGTACCACAGCAGCAGTTCTCAAACATTTTGGTCTCAGGATCCCTGTAGTCCTCAGAATTATTGAGGAGCTTAAAGAGCTTTTATTTATATGGGTTCTATCCATAGCTATTGCCTGTATTAAAAATTAAAACCCAGGAATGTTAAAAAAAATACTTTTTAATGCATTTAAATACAATCCTAAAATCACTATATATTAACATTTTTTGGAAAGAATAAATTGTACGTTTTCCAAAATAAAATTAATGAGAGGCACTTTGAAAATCTTTCAATGTCTGTTTTAATGGAAGATAGCTGGATCCTGGTTCACATCTTCCATTAGCAACAGGAGCGATGACATCACCTGTCACACAGCCTCTAAAAAACTCCACTGTTTATTCATGAATAAATGAAAGTGAAAAAGACAAAACATGTCTTCATACGAAAATAATTTTTGACTTTTCAGACCCCTCAAAAGTCTCAGGAGCCCCCAGGCCACTCTTTGAGAACTGTTGAACCAGAGAAAGAACACAGAATGGAGAAACCATATTTGGGTGAGACTGGTCAGAGGAAGAGGACAAGCCAGTCAGAAGAGACCATGTGGCTGCTGTGACAGTAAAGCAAGTGACAAACCAATATTTTCTATATGTTTTTTCCCAAAGAAGTAATAGCCTTGATAAAGAGATATTTCAAACCATTAAAACTGGATCCAAACAGATGAACAGAAAAAAGACATTAGTAGATAATTAAAGAAAAGAAACAAGGGGGCTTTAAAAATTCAGAGAAACTAAAATTAAAATAATGTGCTATCTTCTTTTAGTAGATCAGCTTTTCTTTGGTTTTATCTCAGAGATTCTTCAAATGTGAGAACATTTTATTATAAAAAAGATTTCAAGAGAGAAATTAATGAGATGCTTAGAGAAGTGTCATGCGGTTCAAGGACAAGGGTCTGTCACACCTGACAAAGACAATGCTCAAAATTCATAGATCACTTTCACTTTGGAATAAACGAGTAAAATTCCTAAATAAATGTTAACCAACTGAATATAGCATCATATTGAAAGACCTGTCTGCTATAAATAAGGAGTTTTTTTCTGAGACTGTAAGACTGGTATCATGAGGGAAACTATGAACATACTTTATCAGATCAACAGATAAAACTTTAAAAGCCATAATTATTTTAACAGATGTCAAGAATGGATTTCTTAAATTGACAATTATTCTGGATTAAAAATTTTTTAACATTCCAAGTAGAGGATTTCTTTCTTGACATGATATAGAATATCTAAATTAAAACCAAGCTGCAAAATAGCATTCTCTTTAATACAGGAAAGCAACGATGCCTCCTGTTGCCAATTATATTTAATACAGTACAAGAAATACTTTAAGATGAAAAAAAGTGAAGAATATATACAGGCAAGGAAGAAAGACAAAATTCTGATGTTTGGACTGCATAAGATATAGCTATACAACACTAAGAATATTAATTAAAATAACTAAAGATAATGCATGAATTCAGAAATCATACGGTCAATACACAAGAAACAACTACTTTGCTAGGTACTACCATAGAAGTAAAAAATACAATTATTTATGATAGAGACATGAACTCAAAATAAAATATTACTTCAAAATTTATAAGGGTACCTGGGTGGCTCAGTCAGTTAAATGTTGAACTTTGGTTCAGATCATGATCTCATGGTTCCTGAGTTCAAGCCCCACATCAGGGTCCTGCTGTTAGTGCAGAGCCCACTCCAAATCCTGTCTCCCTCTCTCTCTGACCCTCCCCTGCTCGCTCTCTCTCTCTATTCCCAAAATAAACAAACATTTAAAAAATTAAAAAAGTCAAATAGTAGGAAAAAAAGAAGATATAAATCAAAAGATTTACCATGCTCTTGGATGGGAAGTCTAAATATAGTAAAAATGAAACAGATACTAATTTGAATTGTACTACATCTATATATTAATCTAAAGTCCCCGTGGCATCTTTCATACAACTTAAAAGATTGATAGTGAAATTCATCTAAAAGAATAAGTAGGCAAGGATACTAGTGTGTGCATTATCTTTTTTAAAATTCAATTTATTTAAACTAAAAACAAAAACACAAACATTTTACCCATGTCTGCCACTCCCACCCCCTCATTTCTGGAAACTACCAATCTATAAACCACATGTATCTAGAAGCTCAGTTTTTTTTTTCTTTTTGGAGTGCACATATAAGAGAGATCATATGGCATTTATCTTTTTCTGACTTATTTTACTTAGCATAATGCCCTCAAGGTCCATCCATATTATTGCAAATAGCAAGATTTCATTCTTTTTGTTGGTTGAGTAATAGTCCATCGTGTGTGTGCGTGTGTGTGTGTTTCATTCTTTGTCAATCCATCCATTTATGAACACTTGGATTGTTTCCACATCTTAGCTAAATAATGCTGTAATAAACATGAGGGGCGCATATATCTTTTGAAACCAATGTGTTTGTTTTCTTTGGGTAAATACCCAGTAGTGGAACTACTGGATCATATGGTAGCCCTATTTTTAATTTTTGAGGAACATCCATACTGTTTTCCATACTGATGGCCCCAATATAGATTCCCACCAACAAATGCACATGGATTCCCTTTTCTCCACATCCTCACCAACACTTATTTTTAGTCTTTTTAATAATAAACCTTCTGACAGGTGTGAAGTCATATCTCATTGTGACTTTGATTTGCATTCCCTAATGATTAATGATGCTGAGCATCTTTTCATCCACCTGTTGACCATCTGTATGTCTTCTTTAGAAAAATGTCTGTTCAGATCTTCTGCCTATTTTTTAATTGGATTTTTTTATTATTGACTTTTATAAGTTCTTTATATATACATCGGGTATTAGTCCATTAACATATATGATTTGCAAATATTTTCCCCCATTCAGTAAGTTGCTTTTCCATCTTGTTGATGGTTTCCTTTGCTGTGAAGAAGCTTTTTAGTTTGATGTAGACCCACTTGTTTATTCTTGCTTCTGTTGCCCCTGCTTTGGGTGTCAGTTTAACCAAACATCACCAATACCTATGTGAAGGAGCTTATTGTCTTTGTTTTCTTCTATGATTATGGCTTCAGGTCTTATATTCAAATCTTTAACCATTTTGAGTTAATTTCTGTTTCTGGTACAAGACAGTAGTTCAGTTTCATTCTTTATGTGTGTAGCTATCCAATTTTCCCAGCACCATTTATTAAAGAGACTGTCCCTTCCCCACGACATATTATTGACTCCTTTGGTATAAATTAATTGACAATATATGTGTAGGCTTAATTCTGGGTTTTCTCTCCTATTCCACTGATTATATATATATATATATATATATATATCTGTTTTTATGCCAATATCATACTGTTTTAATTACTATTGCTTGCTAATACAGTTTATAAATTTTTTCTTAACATTTATTTATATTTTGTATAACCGTAACTTTATTTTTTTCAATATGTGTTTATTGTCAAATTGGTTTCCATACAACACCCAGTGCTCATCCCAAAAGGTGCCCTCCTCAATACCCATCACCCACCTTCCCCTTCCTCCCACCTCCCATCAACCCTCAGTTTGTTCTCAGTTTTTAAGAGTCTCTTATGCTTTGGCTCTCTTCCACTCTAACCTCTTTTTTTTTCCTTCCCCTCCCCCATGGGTCTCTGTTAAGTTTCTCAGGATCCACATAAGAGTGAAACCATATGATATCTGTCCTTATTTGTATGGCTTATTTCACTTAGCATCACACTCTCCAGTTCCATCAACGTTGCTACAAAGAGCCACATATCATTCTTTCTCATTGCCACGTAGTACTCCATTGTGTATATAAACCACAATTTTTTTATCCATTCATCAGTTGATGGACATTTAGGCTCTTTCCATAATTTGGCTATTGTTGAGAGTGCTGCTATAAACATTGGGGTACAAGTGCCCCTAGGCATCAGCACTCCTGTATCCCCTGGGTAAATTCCTAGCAGTGCTATTGCTGGGTCATAGGGGAGGTCTATTTTTAATTTTTTGAGGAATCTCCACACTGTGTTCCAGAGTGGCTGCACCAATTTGCGTTCCCAACAACAGTGCAAGAGGGTTCCCGTTTCTCCACATCCTCTCCAGCATCTATAGTCTCCTGATTTGTTCATTTTGGCCACTCTGACTGGCGTGACGTGATATCTGAGTGTGGTTTTGATTTGTAATTCGCTGATGAGGAGCGACGTTGAGCATCTTTTCATGTGCCTGTTGGCCATCCGGATGTCTTCTTTAGAGAAGTGTCTATTCATGTTTTGTGCCCATTTCTTCACTGGGTTATTTGTTTTTCGGGTGTGGAGTTTGGTGAGCTCTTTATAGATTTTGGATACTAGCCCTTTGTCCGATATGTCATTTGCAAATATCTTTTCCCATTCTGTTGGTTGCCTTTTAGTTTTATTGTTGTTTCCTTTGCTGTGCAGAAGCTGTTTATCTTCATAAGGTTTCAGTAGTTCATTTTTGCTTTTAATTCCCTTGCCTTTAGGGATGTGTCAAGTAAGAGATTGCTACGGCTGAGGTCAGAGAGGTCTTTTCCTGCTTTCTCCTCTAAGGTTTTGATGGTTTCCTGTCTCACATTCAGGTCCTTTATCCATTTTGAGTTTGCTTTTGTGAATGGTGTAAGAAAGTGGTCTAGTTTCAACCTTCTGCATGTTGCTGTCCAGTTCGCCCAGCACCATTTGTTAAAGAGACTGTCTCTTTTCCATTGGATATTCTTTCCTGCTTTGTCAAAGATGAGTTGGCCATACGTTTGTGGGTCTAGTTCTGGGGTTTCTATTCTATTCCATTGGTCTATGTGTCTGTTTTTGTGCCAATACCATGCTGTCTTGAGGATTATAGCTTTGTAGTAGAGGCTAAAGTCTGGAATTGTGAGGCCTCCCGCTTTGGTCTTCTTCTTCAAAATTACTTTGGCTATTCAGGGCCTTTTGTGGTTCCATAGAAATTTTAGGAATGCTTGTTCTAGCTTCGAGAAGAATGCTGGTGCAATTTTGATTGGGATTGCATTGAATGTGTAGATAGCTTTGGGTAGTATTGACATTTTGCCAATATTCTTCCAATCCATGAGCACGGAATGTTTTTCCATTTCTTTATATCTTCTTCAATTTCTTTCATAAGCTTTCTATAGTTTTCAGCATACAGATCTTTTACATCTTTGGTTAGATTTATCCCTAGGTATTTTACGCTTCTTGGTGCAATTGTGAATGAGATCAGTTTCTTTATTTGTCTTTCTGTTGCTTCATTATTAAGTACAAGAATGCAACTGATTTCTGTACATTGATTTTGTATCCTGCACTTTGCTGAATTCATGGATCAGTTCTAGCAAACTTTTGGTGGAGTCTATCGGATTTTCCATGTATAATATCATGTCATCTGCAAAAAGTGAAAGCTTAACTTCATCGTTGCCAATTTTGATGCCTTTGATTTCCTTTTGTTGTCTGATTGCTGATGCTAGAACTTCCAACACTATGTTAAACAACAGCGGTGAGAGTGGGCATCCCTGTCGTGTTCCTGATCTCAGGGAAAAAGCTCTCAGGTTTTCCCCATTGAGGATGATGTTAGCTGTGGGCTTTTCATAAATGGCTTTTATGATGTGTAAGTATGTTCCTCCTATCCCGACTTTCTTGAGGGTTTTTATTAAGAAAGGGTGCTGGATTTTGTCAAAGGCCTTTTCTGCATCGATTGACAGGATCATATGATTCTTCTCTTTTCTTTTACTAATGTGATGTATCACGTTGATGGATTTGCGAATGTTGAACCAGCTCTGCATCCCAGGAATGAATCCCACTTGATCATGGTGAATAATTCTTTTTATATGCCGTTGAATTCGATTTGGTAGTATCTTGTTGAGAATTGTTGCATCCATATTCATCAGGGATATTGGCCTGTCGCTCTCTTTTTTTACTGGGTCTCTGTCTGGTTTAGGAATCAAAGTAATACTGACTTCATAGAATGAGTCTGGAAGTTTTCCTTCCCTATTTCTTGGAATAGCTTGAGAAGGATAGGTGTTATCTCTGCTTTAAACGTCTGGTAGAACTCCCCTGGGAAGCCATCTGGTCCTGGACTCTTATTTGTTGGGAGATTTTTGATGACTGATTCAATTTCTTCGCTGGTTATGGGTCTGTTCAAGCTTTCTATTTCCTCCTGATTGAGTTTTGGAAGTGTGTGGGTGTTTAGGAATTTGTCCATTTCTTCCAGGTTGTCCAGTCTGTTGGCATATAATTTTTCATAGTATTCCCTGATAATTGTTTGTATCTCTGAGGGATTGGTTGTAATAATTCCATTTTCATTCATGATTTTATCTCTTTGGGTCATCTCACTTTTCTTTTAGAGAAGCCTGGCTCGAGGTTCGTCAATTTTGTTTATTTTTTCAAAAAACCAACTTTTGGTTTCGTTGATCTGCTCTACAGTTTTTTAGATTCTATATTGTTTATTTCTGCTCTGATCTTTATTATTTCTCTTCTTCTTCTGGGTTTAGGCTGTCTTTGCTGTTCTGCTTCTATTTCCTTTAGGTGTGCTGTTAGATTCTGTATTTGGGATTTTTCTTGTTTGTTGAGATAGGCCTGGATTGCAATGTATTTTCCTCTCAGGACTGCCTTCGCTGCATCCCAAAGCGTTTGGATTGTTGTATTTTCATTTTCGTTTGTTTCCATATATTTTTTAATTTCTTCTCTAATTGCCTGGTTGACCCACTCATTCTTTCGTAGGGTGTTCTTTAACCTCCATGCTTTTGGAGGTTTTCCAGACTTTTTCCTGTGGTTGATTTCAAGCTTCATAGCATTGTGGTCTGAAAGTATGCATGGTATGATTTCAATTCTTGTATACTTATGAAGGGCTGTTTTGTGACCCAGTATGTGATCTGTCTTGGAGAATGTTCCATGTGCACTCGAGAAGAAAGTATATTCTGTTGCTTTGGGATGCAGAGTTCTAAATATATCTGTCAAGTCCATCTGATCCAATGTATCATTCAGGGCCCTTGTTTCTTTATTGACCGTGTGTCTAGATGATCTATCCATTTCTGTAAGTGGAGTGTTAAAGTCCCCTGCAATTACCACATTCTTATCAATAAGGTTGCTTATGTTTATGAGTAATTGTTTTATGTATTTGGGGGCTCCTGTATTCGGCGCATAGACATTTATAATTGTTAGCTCTTCCCAATGGATAGACCCTGTGATTATTATATAATGCCCTTCTTTATCACTTGTTACAGCCTTTAATTTAAAGTCTAGTTTGTCTGATGTAAGTATGGCTACTCCAGCTTTCTTTCGACTTCCAGTAGCATGATAAATAGTTCTCCATCCCCTCACTCTCAATCTGAAGGTGTCCTCAGGTCTAAAATGAGTCTCTTGTAGACAGCAAATAGATGGGTCTTGTTTTTTTTATCCATTCTTATATCCTATGTCTTTTGGTTGGCACATTTAGTCCATTTACATTCAGTGTTATTATACAAAGATATGGATTTAGAGTCATTGTGATGTCCATAGGTTTCATGCTTGCAGTGATGTCTCTGGTACTTTGTCTCACAGGATCCCCCTTAGGATCTCTTGTAGGGCTGGTTTAGTGGTGACAAATTCCTTCAGTTTTTGTTTGTTTGGGAAGACCTTTATCTCTCCTTCTATTCTAAATGACACATTTGCTGGATAAAGGATTCTCGGCTGCATATTTTTTCTGTTCAGCACATTGAAGATCTCCTCTCTTTCTTTTCTGGCCTGCCAAGTTTCAGTAGAGAGATCTGTCACGAGTCTTATAGGTCTCCCTTTATATGTTAGAGCACGTTTATCCCTAGCTTCTTTCAGAATTTTCTCTTTAACCTTGTATTTTGCCAGTTTCACTATGCTATGTGGTGCAGAAGATCGATTCAAGTTCCGTCTGAAGGGAGTTCTCTGTGCCTCTTGGATTTCAATGCCTTTTTCCTTCCCCAGATCAGGGAAGTTCTCAGCTATGATTTCTTCAAGTACACCTTCAGCACCTTTCCCTCTCTCTTCCTCCTCTGGAATACCAATTATGCATATATTATTTCTCTTTAGTGCATCACTTAGTTCTCTAATTTTCCCCTCATACTCCTGGGTTTTTTTTATCTCTCTTTTTATCAGCTTCTTCTTTTTCCATAATTTTATCTTCTAGTTCACCTATTCTCTCCTCTGCCTCTTCAATCAGAGCCGTAGTTGTCTCCATTTTATTTTGCAGCTCATTGATGGCCTTTTTTAGCTCCTCCTGGCTGTTCTTTAGTCCCTTGATCTCTGTAGCAAGAGATTATCTGCTGTCCATTATACTGTTTTCAAGCCCAGCCATTAATTTTATGACTATTATTCTAAATTCACTTTCTGTTATATTGTTTAAATCATTTTTGATCAGTTCGTTAGCTGTCGTTATTTCCTGGACATTTTTCTGAGGGGAATTCTTCCGTTTCATCATTTTGGATAGTCCCTGGAGTAATGCGGGACTGTGGGGCACTTCCCCTGTGCTGTCTTGAATAACTTGCGTTGGTGGGCAAGGCCGCAGTCAGACCTGATATCTGCCCCCTGCCCACCGCTGGGGCCACAGTCAGACTGGTGTGTGCCTTCTCTTCCCCTGTCCTAGGGGAAGGATTCACTGTGGGTTGGCGTGGCCTGTCTGAGGTACTTGCACACTGCCAGGCTTGTGGTGCTGGGGATGTGGCATATTAGCTGGGGTGGATCGGTAAGGTGCACAGGGGCGGGAGGGGTAGGCTCAGCTCGCATTTCCTTTGCAGATCCGCTTCGGTAGGGGCCCTGCGGCACCGGGAGGAAGTCAGACCCGCCGGAGGGATGGATCCGCAGAAGCACAGCTTTGGGTGTTTGCGCCGAGCAAGCAAGTTCCCTGGCAGGAACTGGTTCCCTTTGGGATTTTGGCTGGAGGATGGGCGAGGGAGATGGCGCTGGCGAGCGCCTTTGTTCCCCGCCAAGCTGAGCTCTGTCGTCTGGGGCTCAGCAACTCTCCCTCCCGTTGTCCTCCAGCTCACCCGTTCTCCTAGCAGAGCTGTTAGCTTATAACCTTCCAGGCGTCAAATCCCGCTTGCTGTCAGAACACACTCAGACCGGCCCCTCCGCTTTTGCAAGCCAGACTCAGGGGCTCTTCTTGGCCAGCGGGCCGCCCCTCTGCTCCAGCTTCCTCCCGCCAGTCCGTGGAGTGCGCACCGCCTCTCCTCCCTTCCTACCCTCTTCCGTGGGCCTCTCGTCTGCGCTTGGCTCCGGAAACTCCATTCTGCTAGTCTTCTGGCGGTTTTCTGGGTTATTTAGGCAGGTTTAGGTGGAATCTAAGTGATCAGCAGGATGCGCGGTGAGCCCAGCGTCCTCCTACGCTGCCATCTTCCCTTTCTCCAAAATTTATTTATTTTTGGAAGAGAGAGAGACAGAGCATGATCAGGGGAGGGGCAGAGAGACAGAGGGAGACACAGAATCTGAAGCAGGCTCTAGGCTCTGAGCTGTTAGCACAGAACCTGATGTGGGGCACCAACTTGTCACTACGAGATCATGACCCAAGTCATAGTCAGACACTTAACCAACTGAGCCACCCAGGCACCCCTGTAATATAGTTCTAAATCAGGGTTGCCTTTTAGTTTTGTTGATTGTTTCCTTGCAGTGTAGAAGGTTTTTTTATCTTCATGAGGTCCCAAGAGTTCATTTTTGTTTTTAATTCCCTTGACTTTGGAGATGTGTCAAATAACAAATTGCTGCCGCTGAGGTCAGGGGGTTTTGATAGTTTCCTGTCTCACATTCAGGTCCTTTATCCATTTTGAGTTTATTTTTGTGAATGGTGGAAGAAAGTGGTCTAGATTCAACCTTCTGCATGGTGTTGTCCAGTTTTCCCAGCACCATTTGTTAAAGAGACTGTCTTTTTTCCATTGGATATTCTTTCCTGCTTTGTCAAAGATTCATTGGCCATATTTTTGTGGGTCCAATTCTGGAGTCTCTATTCTATTCCATTGGTCTATGTGTTTGTTTTTGTGCCAATACCATGCTGTCTTGATGATTACAACTTTGTAGTAGAGGCTAAAGCCTGGGTTTGTGATGCCTTCCACTTTGGTCTTCTTCTTCAATATTTGGCTATTTGGGGTCTTTTGTGGTTCCATACAAATTTGAGGATTGCTTGTTCTACCTTCAAGAAGAATGGTGGTGCAATTTTGATTGGGATTGCATTGAATGTGTAGATTGCTTTGGGTAGTATTGACATCGATGGAATGGGAAAAGATATTTGCAAATGACATATGAGACAAAGGGCTAGTGTCCAAAATGTATAAAGAACTCACCAAACTCCACACCTGAAAAACAAATAATCCAGTGAAGAAATGGGCAGAAGACATGAATAGACCCTTCTCTAAAGAAGACATCCGGATGGCCAACAGGCACATGAAAAGATGCTCAATGTCACTCCTCATCAGGGAAATACAAATCAAAACCATACTGAGATATCACCTCACGCCAATCAGAGTGGCTAAAATGAACAAATCAGGAGACTACAGATGTGGAGACATGGGAACTCTCTTGCACTGCTGGTGGGAATGCAAACCGGTGCAGCCACTCTGGAAAACAGTGTGGAAGTTCCTCAAAAAATTAAAAATAGATCTACCCTATGACCTAGCAATAGCACTGCTAGGAATTTACCCAAGGGATACAGGAGTGCTGATGCATAGAGGCATTTGTACCCCAATGTTTATAGCGGCACTTTCAACAATAGCCAAATTATGGAAAGAGCCTAAATGTCCATCAACTGATGAATGGATAAAGAAATTGTGGTTTATATACACAATGTGGTTTATATACACAATGGAATACTACTTGGCAATGAGAAAGAATGAAATATGGTCTTTTGTAGCAATGTGAATGAACTGGAGAGTGTTCTGCTAAGTGAAATAAGTCATACAAAGAAAGACAGATACCATATGTTTTCACTCTTATGTGGATCCTGAGAAACTTAACATAAGACCATGGGGCAGGGGAAGGGAAAAAAAAGTTAGAGAGGGATGGAGCCAAAGCATAAGAGACTCTTAAAAACTGAGAATAAACTAAGGGTTGATGGGGGGTGGGAGGGAGGGGAAAGTGGTTGGTGGGCATTGAGGAGGGCACCTCTTGGGATGAGCACTGGGTGTTGTATGGAAACCAATTTGACAATAAGTTTCATGTAAAAGATAAAATAAAATAAATCATGGAGCATGATACCTCCAGCTTTGCTCTTCTTCCTCAAGATTGCTTTAGCTGTTTGGGGTCTTTTATGGTTCCATAGAAATTTTAGGATTATTTGTTCTATTTCTATGAAAATGCCATTGGAATTTTGACAGGAATTGCACTGAAACTGTAGATCACTTTGCATAGTTTTAGTCCTTCCTTTTCACTTTAGATTCTTTTATTTCTTTTTCTTGACTAACTGGTCTGACTAGGACTTCCAATACTATGTTGAATAAAAGTGGTGAAAGTGGCTAGGGCACCTGGCTGGCATGTGACTTTTGATCTCAGAGTTCTACATTTGAGCCCCACATTAGGTGTAGAGATTACTGAAAAATAAAATCTTAATAAAACAAAAGTGGTGAGAGTGGGCATCTTTGTCTTGTTCCTGATCTTAGATGAAAAGCTTTCAGCTTTTCAACATTGAGTATGATGTTATCTGTGGGCTTCTCATATATGGCTCTTATTATGTTTAGATATGTTTCCTCTATACTCACTTTGTTGAGAGTATTAATCATAAATGAATGTTGAATTTTGTCAGATGCTTTTTCTGCATCCGCTGAGATGATCACATGATTTTAATCCTTCATTTTGTTAATGAGGTGTATCACATTGACTTATTTGCAGATGTTGAACATCCTTGTATCCCTGGAATAAGTCCCACTTGATCATGGTATATGAACCTTTCAATGTATTGCTGAATTTGGTTTACTAATATTTAGTTGAGAATTTTTACATCTATGTTCATCAGATATATGGGCCTGTAATCTTCTTTTCTTGTGTAATTTTCTCATCTTGTGGTAGCAGGGTAATGCTGTCTTCATAAAATACATTTGTAAGAATTCCTTCCTCTTCTATTTTTTTGGAAGAATTTCAGAAGGATTACAATGAATTCTTCTTCAAATGTTTGCTAGAATTCACCAGTGAAACCATCTGGTCCAAGACTTTTGTTTGTTGGGAGGTTTTTGATTACAGATTCAATTTCCTTACTAGTAATTAGTCTGTTCAGATTTTCTATTTCATCTTGATTCAGTCTTGGTACATTGTATGTTTATAGGAGTTAATCCGTTTCTTTTAGGTTGTCCAATTTGTTAACGTATGTTTGTTTATAGTAGTCTCTTATGATCTTTATATTTCTGTGGTATCACCTGTAACATCTCCCCTTTAATTCTGGATTTTATTTGAGTCCTTTCTCTTTTTTTTTCCTGGTGAGTCTAGCTAAATGTTTGTCAGTTTTGTATATCTTTTCAAAGAATCAAATCATACTTTCATTGATCTCTTCTGTACTTATTCCTGCTCTGTTATTTCCTTCCTCCTAATAACTTTCAGGTTTGTCTGTGTGTTTCTCTCCCCCCAACCCCTCTCCCCTGCTTGCACACTCTCTAAAATAAAAATAAAATAATAAAATAAAATTATTTTTAAAAAATGCTTTTGCTGCATCTCATAAATTATGGTGTGTTACATTTCTATTTTCATTTGTTTCAAGGTAGTTTTAAAATTCTCTTTCAACTTCTTCATTGATCCATTGATTGGTCAGTAGCATGTAATTTAAACTCCACATATTTATGAATTTTCCATTTTCTTAAATGTAAATATGGCAAACATCCTGTCAGATTTTAACCTTCTACAGAGAAACAATCATTAAAAACTTGTGACACTGGAATAACAATAGAGATTCCAGCAATGGATACAAATTATTATAAGAACGTAGGTGCTAATAAACCAGAATCAACACAAACATAAGAATTGCTTTTTGGTAAACAATTGAGAGATTGCTGGATATCAAAATGGAAAATAATATAGAACTACAGTATATACGACAGTGTAATAAACTCCAGATGGGTTTTAAGTTGATTTTTTTTCTTTTTTAATTTTAATTCCAGGTAACCTACAGTGTTATAATATATTCGTATGTACAATACAGTGATTCAACAATTCCATACATCACTCGATGCTCATCATAACAAGTACACTCCTTAATCCCCATCACCTATTTCACCCATGCCTCCACCATCCTCCCCTCCGGTAACCATCAGTTTGTTCTCTATAGTTAAGAGTCTGCTGCTTGGTTTGCCTGCCTTCCCTCTTTCTCTCCCTCCCTCTCTCTCTCTCCCTCTCCTCTTTGCTTATTTATTTTGTTTTTTAAATTCCACTAATAAGTAAAATCATATGGTACTTGTCTTTCTCTGACTTATTTCTCTTAGTATGAAAATCTCTATCTCCATCCTTGTTGTTGCAAATGGTATGATTTCATTCTTTTTATGGATATATAATATTCATATATATATATATATATATATATATATATAGCCACATATATATGCCACTTATTCCATATATATATATATATATATATATATATATATATATATATATCACTTAGTCTTCATCCATTCATCAATGAATGGGCATTTGGGATGCTTCCATATCTTGACTATTGTAAATAATGCTGCTATAAACATAGGGGTGCATATATCCTTTCATTTAGTGTTTTTTGTATTCTTTGAGTAAGTACCCAGTAGTGCAATTGCTAGATAGTAGGGTAGTTCTGTTTTTAACTTTTTGAGGAACCTCCATACTGTTTTTCACAGTGGCTGCACCAGCTTCCATTCCTACTAAAGTAGGAATTCCTTTTCCTCCACATTCTTGCCAACACCTGTTGTTTCTTGTGTTGTTGATTTTAGCCATTTTTATGGGTGTGAGATGATATCACATTGTAGTTTTGATTTGCATTTCCCTGTTGATAAGTGATGTTGAACATCTTTTCCAGTGTGTTGACAATCTGGATGTCTTTGTTGGAGAAATGCCTATTCAGGACTTTTGCCCATTTTTTAATTGGATTATTTTTGGGGTGTTGGGCTGTGTCAGTTGTTTATACATTTTGAATATAAACCATTTATCAGATATATCATTTGCAAATATCTTCTCCCATTCTTTAAGGTGCCTTTTGGTTTTGTTGATTGTTTCCTTTGCTCTGCAGAAGGTATTTATTTTGATATAGTCCCAATATTTTATTTTTGCTTTTATTTCCCTTGCTTCAGAGAAATATATCTAGAAAAAAAGTTGCTATGGCCAATGTCAAAGAAGTTACTGCTTGTGCTCTCTTCTAGGATTTTTATGCTTTCAGGTCACATTTATGTCTTTAATCTGTTCTGAATTTATTTTTGTGTATTGTCCAGTTTCTTTCTTGTCCATGTTTCTATCCAACTTTCCCAACACCATTCATTGAGAAGACCTTTTTCCATTGGATATTCTTCCCTGCTTTGTTGAAGATTAATTGACCATATAGTTTTGGGTTCATTCCTGGGTTTTCTATTTTGTTCCATTGATCTCTGTGTCTCTTTTTGTGCCAGTACCATCCTGTTACTATAGCTTTGTAATACAGCTTAAAGTCTGGAATTGTGATGCCCCCAGCTTTGCTTTTCTTTCTCAAGATTACTTTCAGTATTCGGAGTGTTTTGTGGTTCCATACAAATTGTAGGAATGTTTATTCTAGTTCTGTGAAAAATGCTGTTAGTATTTTGATAGGGATTGTTAAATGTGTAGATTGCTTTGGGTAGTGTAGACATTTTAACAGTATTTCTTCTTCCAATTCATGACCATGAAATATCTTTCCATTTCTTTGTTTCAGCTTCAATTTCATTCATTAGCTATTTATAGTTTTCACAGTACAGGTCTTTCATCTCTTTGTTTGGGTTTATTCCTAAGTATCTTATTAATTTGGGTGCAATTGTAACTGGGATTATTTTCTTAATTTCTCTTTCTGCTGCTTCATTATTGGTGTACAGAACAGCAACAGATTCTGTACATTGATTTTGTATCCTGCAACTTTTCTTAATTTGTTTATAATATGTCTTCTAGGTCATCCAATTTTTTGGCATATAGTTTTTTCAAAATAGTCTCTTATGATCATTTGTATTTCTCTGGTGTTGGTTGTTATTTCTCCTCTCTCATTTGTGATTTTGCTTATTTGAGTCCTTTCTCTTTTTTGGGGCTAGAGGTTTATCAATGTTATAGATTTTTTCAAAGAACCAGCTCTTGGTTTCATTGATCTGTTTTAGTTTCTATATTACTTATTTTTCTCGAATCTTTATCATTTCCTTCTGCTGGTTTTAGGTTTTGTTTGTTGTTCTTTTTCTAGCTCCTTTAGGTGTCAGGTTAGGTTGTTCATTTGAGATTTTTCTTGCTTCTTGACATAGGCCTGTCTTGCTATACACTTTCCTCATAGAACCACTTTTGTTGTATCTCAAAAGTGTTGTATCACTTTTCTTGGATCATTGTGCTTTCATTTTCATTTGTTTCCATGTACTTTTTTATTTCTTTTTATCACCTGGTTGACTCATTCATTGTTTATTAGCATGTTATTTAACCTCGATGTATTTGTGGTCTTTCCAAATTTTTTCTTGTGGTTGACTTCTAGTTTCATAGCTTTGTGATCAGAAAAGATGCATTGTATAACTTCGATCTTCTTGAATTTGTTGAGGCTGGTTTTGTGGGCTAATATGTGATCTATTCTGGAGAATATCCTGTATGCACTTGAAAAGAATGTGTATTCTGCTGTTTTAGTGTAAAATGTTCTGAATATATCTGTTAAGTCCAGCTGGTCCAGTGTGTCATTTAAAGCCATTGCTTCCTTGTTGCTTTTCTGTTTACATGATCTATCCACTGATGTAAGTGTGGCTGTTAAAGTCCTCTACCCATTATTGTATTACTATCAATTAGTTCTTTTATGTTTCTTATTAGCTGTTTTCTGTATTTGAGTGTTCCCATATTGGGTACATAAACATTTACAATTGTTGTATCTTCTTGGTGGATTGTCCCCTTTATCATATAGTGTCCTTTGTCTCTATTTACAGACTTTGTGTTAAAGTCTATTTTGCCTGATATAAGTATGGCTACTCCAGCTTTCTTTGGACAACCACTAGCATGACAGATACTTCTCCATCTCCTCACTTTCAATCTGCAGGTGTCTTTAGGTCTAAAATATGTCTTGTAAGCAACATATAGGTAGGTCTTGGTTTTTTATCAATTTTGTCACCCTATGCCTTTTGACCGGAGTGTTTAATCCATTTACTTTCAAAGTAATTACTGATACATATGTATTTATTGCCATTTTATTACTTGTTCTGTGGTTGTTTCTGAAGATTTTCTCTGATCCTTGTCTTTCTTTCACGGTTTGATGATTTTCCTTAGTGATATATTTGGATATCTTTCTCTTCATTCTTTGCATATTTATTAGTGGTTTTTGATATATGGTTACCACTAGGCTTGCATATAACCTCTTCTGCACATAGTCTATATTAAGTTGATGGTTGTTTAAGCTTAAGCCCATTCTTTTCTCCTCTTCTCCCTACATTTTAGGTATAGGTTTTTATATTTTACGCCCTTTTGTTTTTTATTTCCTTGACTATCTTTTATAGAAATATTCACTTTTAGTGCTTTTATGTTTCATACTTTCATACTGTCACTTTTGGTGTCACTCAAAGAGTCCTCTATAACTACAATATACCTCAGTGTGGGTCTGCTTTTGTTGATTTTGATGGGAGTTCTCTGTGCCTCCTGGATCTTGATATCTGTTTCCTTCCCCATATTAGTGACATTTTCAGCTATTATTTCTCCAATAAATTTTCTGCCCTCCCTCTTTCTCTCTTCTTCTTATGGAACTCCTATAATATGAATGTTATTACATTTGATGGAGTCACTGAGTTCCCTATGTCTATTCTTGTTTTGCATAATCCTCTATTTTGTTCATCTTATTTTCCATTATTCTGTCTTCTAGGTCACTAATTCATTCCTCTGCTTCTTCTGTCCAGCTCTTTATTCCATTAAGCCTGTTTTTCATTTCATTTATTGAGCCCTTTATGTCTGCTATGTTATTCCTTATCTCTGTGTTAGGGGTCTCACTCATGTCTTCCACTCTTTTCCCAAGTCCAGTGAGTATCCTTATGATCATTGCTTTAAATTCTCTATCAGGCATGTTACTTATGTCGGTTTTGCTTAGATCTCTGCCTGTGGCCTTGCCCTGTTCTTTCATTTGGCGTAAATTTCTCTGTCTACTCATTGTGTCTGCCTCTCTGTATCTGTGTATGTGTATGAAGAAAGTCAGCATGTCTTCTGCTCTTGAAAGTAGTGACTTTATGAAAAATAGGTCCTGGAGTGCCCTGCAGTGCAGTGTCCCTTGTTTACCAGAACCTGTACTTTAGGAGAGTATCCCATGTGTGTTACTTATGCCCTGTTGTTTTGTCTGAGTCACTTTTCCTTTCAGTGCAGTTGTCTTAACTGACTCACCACCTGTTGTGGGCTGTGCTTGCTCTCTGTGGTGTTACTGGGGACCCAGGCAGGCCAGCTCTGATGGGGCATGCTCACTAGGGAACTTGGGAGTGGGATGGCTGTGTTACCAAAATTTGTGCTGAGCCCCTAGTCATAATTAGATCCCCTGAAGCACTGTAGCAGCTGGGGGCTGTTCCGTCAGGCAGCCAGGGGCAGAAAACTAGACACAGTGCACAGCAATGGCTGCGCACAGCTAGGCTCAGAATGCAAAGGTGGCTGGAGGCAGTATGGTGACTGGGTGTTGCGCAGCAGCAGACTGTGTGTGCACCCTGTGGGTTGGCGAGGCACATTCAAAGCTTTAACAAAATTTGCCCTGAGTGCAGGGCCAATGGTAGCAGACTTGGAGGGGGCAAGTCCTCAGGAGAACTGGTGGGCATGGCATACTGCTAGCAGGTTAGGCAACAAGTGTCTATGCAGCCCTACCTCCCACTGATAGCCCTGTATTTATGCAGGAGGGTGGGTTTTCAGTTGATTTTTAAAGAACACAAAACTATATTTATTCCAGATATAGAGAATACACAAAATTATTTATATGTTAAAGATATAAAATGGATTTATATGTATTAAAATAAGCAACTTTTTCCATCAGGGAATGTATGCAATAAAATGAAGTGAAAGGAACAGAAATAGAATATATCTGTGTCATCACTGACAAAGGTAATAGAAAAGGTGGATACATTATCCAAGTAACAAGAATCAAAGGAGGATTTGGTTTCTGGCCAAGTAGGTAAAGAGCTTGGAAGTCATCACTCTCATCCTCACAATGACAAAAAAAAAAATTGAAGAAAGTGAAAACCAACAATTCTTCCTAGACCCATCAGGGAACTGAGATCACAAGGAAAACTGTTGCTCCCTAAACTGGGGAGACAGACATGGATACAAAGAATCACACCTTACACAAGCAGAAACCTCCATGAGAACCAGTACTGGAGTAGAAAATAAGATATAACTGAAGATTAGCAGAAGCTCAGGGTACACAAGTTTGAGAGTTAAGAACTTAAGGGGGCCCAGTCTTAGGGAAACCCAAAACTTGTATAAATTATACCCCTAGGAACCTTATTAGTTCTCACAGTGAGGACCAGAGAACACTCGCCTGTGCTTCTCAATTGAGGGCATAGAAATGAACCAGAGCACTCTGTGTTGTTTATCAAGGCTGGCCCTCATGAGAGACTATTTTACCAGAGCCTAGTCAACTTTGAGGAAAAAAAAAAAAAAACTCAATTCTAGTTCTCTCTAGTATTCCTGTCTCACTTAAGTATAGGAGGCGACAAAATGAAATAAAACTGAGAAACACTTAGGAAATTCACAACTAAAGGGTAAAGGCTCACTAAAAGACTGAAAACTAATCATAAGACTATCAAATAATACTCCCCCCCGCCACCTTACTACCACATCAACAGGGCTCCTTATTAACAACAGGGGAATATAACTGCCAAAACTACATGTTTTAAACCTTATTTAAGAAGTCACCTCTAGAGAAACTAAGTGCACAGGAGACAAAAACAAAGACACTGGAGAAAATTTTAGTCTCTGACACACAGCTACAGCAAACAGTAAACACATACCAACCCCTATCCAGATAAACATAAAACCTCACACTAAAGGCCTATATACCTAATCAGTTACTTTTATCAGTATGCAACGTCCAGTTTTCAGCAAAAATATTATAAGACATACTGAAACACCAAGACAAAAAAAGCATGAAGAGACAGAGCAAGCATCAGAACCAGAGTCAGGTATGGAAGGAATGTTAGAATTATCCCACCAACAACTTAAAATAACTATGATTAATATGCTAAGGGCCCTAATGGAAAAGGTGGGCAACATGCAAGAACAGAAGGATAATGTAAGTAGAGACATGGAAACTGAAAAAAATCAAATGAAATGTGAAAGGTCTCTAAAAGAAATGAAGAATGTCTTCGATGGTTCATCAATAGATTGGATAAAACAGAAGAAAAGAAAAAAACAGAAGAAAAGAATCAGCAGGCTTGAAGAAATGTCAGTGGAAACTTCCATAACTAAAATGCAAAGAGAAAAAAGAATTAAAAATGAATAGAGTATCAACCTGCAGGATAATGACAAAAGATGTAACATATGCATAATGAGAATACCAGGAGATGAAAGGAACAACAGAAATATCTGAAGCAGAAACGAATGGGAATGTCCTAAAATTACTGAAAGACACCAAATCACAGGTCCAGAAAGTTCAGAGTACACCAAGGAGGGAAAATATTTTTAAAAATCTACAACCATGCATATCATATTTGAAATGTGAAAAATCAAAGACAAAGAAAAATTCTTAAAAATAACCAGGGAAAAAAAATTCCTTACCTATAGAGGAGTAAGAATAAGAATTAAATCAGACTTCTCTTCAGAATTCATGCAATCAAGGAAGAAGAGTGAAATACATGAAATGTTAAAAAGAACCATGAATCAAGAATTCTGAATCTAGAGAAATTATCCTTCAAAACTGAATAAGAAATAGTTGTTTTTTTTTTTTTTTTCAGGAAAAAAAAATAGAGAGAATTTGTTGAAAGACCTGTCTTGCAAGAAGTGCTAAAAGAAATTCTTCAGAAAGAAGAAAAATTATAGAGGTTTGAAACCTGGATCTACATAAAGAAATAAAGAATGCTAGAAGGAATAAATGTAAGTAAAATAAAATATTTCCTCATTCTTTTTTTTCCTATGTGCCTTTTTTGCTTTGTGGTATAACTGACATACAACATGTTAGTTTCAGGCATAGATAAGTGAAATGAAAGGCAGCAATATTATAGTGGACAGAAGGGAGCAAGTGGGAATACTCTATTATATAGCACTTGCATTACCCATTTAGTAGTGTTACGTTATTTGAAAGAAGACTTGGATTCGATATAAATGTATATTGAAAACACAAGGGCAACAACTAAGAAAAGTTTTTTAAAAAGAAGTATAATTATGGTTGGTTAAGTGTCCAATGTTTGATTTCAGCTCAGGTCATGATCTCACCATTGGGGAGTTCGAGCCCTGCATTGGGCTCTGCGCTGGCAGCATGGAGCCTGCTTGGGATTCTCTCTCTCTGCCCCTCCCCTGCTTGCTCGCGCTCTCTCTCTCTCAAAATAAATAAATAAACATTAAAAAAAGAAGTATAACTACTATGCTAAACAGAGGAAAAAAAATACAATCACACCAAACGTGCAATTAAAACCAGAGAAGGCAAAAGGAATGGAAGACAATAAGAAAACAAGGACAACAAATGGGAAAAAACAACCGATATGGCAGATGATATAGACGTTCAGCCATATCAATAATCACTTTAAATGTTAGTGATCTAAATACATGCATTAAATGACAGAGACCATCAGAGTAGATAAAAATACAATATCCAACTGTTTTCTACAGGAAACTTTTTTTTTTAGAGAGAGGACATGGCAGCAGGGAAGAGGCAGAGGGAGAGAGAATCTTAAGCAGACTCCATGCTCAGTGTGGAGCCTGACACAGGGCTCAATCTTACAACCGTGAGATCATGACCTGAGCCAAAGTCAAGAGTTGGATGCTGAACTAAGCCACACAGGTGACCTGAAACTTACTTTAAATATAAAGACACAAATAGATTAAAAGCAAGGATATGGAGAAAGGAAGCTAGAGTAGCTATATTAATTTCAAAGCAGACTTCAGAGCAAGAAAAATTATCAGGAATAAAAAGGGGCACTACATAACAATAAAGGGCCAATTCTCTTTAAAAACTATAACAATCCTTAATATATACATGCCTAACAACACAGCATAAAACAATACATGAGACAAAACTTATAGAATGGCAAGGAGAAATAGATGAACCCATATTATAATGATAATCTTCAATACCCCTCTACTGAAAATGGACAGTCCCCAACAGCAGAAAATAGGTAAAGACATAGTTGAACTAAACAGCATCATCAATCAAATGGATCTTACATCAGTAGAATGCTTCATATAATAACATTCTTTTCAACCTCACATGGAACATTCACCATGACAGATGACACTCTGGGCCATGAAATACAGCTTAACAGATTTAAAAAAATGGAAATCCATACAAAGTCTGTTCTCAGATCACAGTGGAATTAAACTAGAAATCCATATCAGAAAGATACCTGGAAAAAAGTAAAAATACTTAAAGATTAAACAACACACTTCTAAATAACACATGGGTCAAAGAAGTTGCAAGAGCAATTTTAAAAACATTTTGGGGGCGCCTGGGTGGCGCAGACGGTTAAGCGTCCGACTTCAGCCAGGTCACAATCTCGCGGTCCGTGAGTTCGAGCCCCGCGTCGGGCTCTGGGCTGATGGCTCAGAGCCTGGAGCCTGTTTCCGATTCTGTGTCTCCCTCTCTCTCTGCCCCTCCCCCGTTCATGCTGTGTCTCTCTCTGTCCCAAAAATAAATAAACGTTGAAAAAAAAATTAAAAACATTTTGAACTACATGAAAATGAAAAAATAACTTATCAAAATTTATGGATGCAGCAAACCAGCATTTAGAAGGAAAATTTATAGCATCAAATGAATATATTAGAAAAGAAGAAAAGCTCTAAAATCATTCACCTATGCTTCTACCTTACAAAACTAAAAAAAGAAGAAACTAAACCGAAATTAAGCAGAAGAAAACAAATAATAAAAATTATAGCAGAAATAAAATTAATAGGAAAGCAATAGAGAAAAATCAACAAAACCTCTAGCCAGGTTAACTAAGAAAAAACATAAAAGATACTCATTACTAATATCAAAACTGAAACAGAGACCATCACTATTCATCCCATGCACATAACAAATATAATAAATATTAACAATTCTATGCCCGCAAATTTGATAACCTAGATGAAATGGACCAATTCCTTGAAAGACACAACACAAAGAGAAGTAGATTAGTGAATATGCCTATATCTATTAAAGAAATTGAATCACTAGTTAACAACCCTCCAAAACAGAAAGTACAATCTCTGCAGTCCCTTTCAAAAAACAGAAACAGAATACTTCTTTACTCATTGGATGAGGCTAGAATTATCTTAATACCAAAACAAGACAAAGACATTATAAGCAAGGAAAACTAGAGACCAGTAAGTCTCATGAACACAGTTGCAAAAATCCTCAACAAAATATTAGCAGACTGAAATAAACAATGTATAAAAAGAATTATATAACATGACCAAGTTGGTTTATTTTAGGCATGAAAGGCATGTCCGACATTTAAAAAATCAATTAATGTAATGCACCACATCAACAGGCTAAAGAAGAAAAACCTTATGAGAACATAAACTGATGCCAAAAAAAAGTGCATTTGACAAAATCCATCATCCATTCATGATGAAAATCTCTCAGCAAACTGGGAATGAAGGGGATCTTCTTCAACTTGATAGGGAACATCTGCAAAACCCCTGGAGTTAACATCATACTTTTTTTGGTCAGAGTGTTATATTAGTTTCAGGTGTGCAATATAATGATTCAACAATTCTATAGATTACTCAGTGCTTATTAAGTGTACTCTTATTTCCTTAAGTTTATTTAAGAGAGAGAGCATGCGAGCGAGCATGAGTGGGGGAGGGGCAGAGAGAGAGGGAGAGAGAGAATCCCAAGCAGAAGCCATGCTGTCAGCACAGAGCCCAACTCAGGGCTCAATCTCATGAATTGTGTGATCCCGACCTGGGCTGAAATCAAGATGCTTAACTGACTGAGCTACTCAGGTGCCCCAAGATAAGTGTACTCTTTATCCCTTTCATCTATTTTGCTCCTCCCCCCCACCTCTCTTTTGGCAACCACCATACTTAATGGTGGGAAACTAGATGTCTTATGCTAAGATCAGGAACAAGGCAAGGATGTCCACACTCACCACTCCCATTCAGCATATTACTACAAGTTCCAACTAATGCAAAAGACAATAAAAAAAGGGGGGGGGGAGTACACAAATTGAGAAGGATACAGATGACGTAACTGTCTGTACAAAATCCCAAAAAATCAACAACAACAACAAAAAAACTGGAAGTAATAAGCAAGTATAATAAGGTTGCAGGATACAAGGTTAATATACAAAAGTCAACTACTTTCTTACATATCAGCAATGAACAATTACAATTTGAAATTTAAAGTACAATGCCATTTACATTAGCACCAAAATGAAATAATTAGGTATAAATCTAAAAAAAATATGTACAAGATCTATTTGAGGAATACTCTAAAACTCTGATGAAAGAAATCAAAGACCTAAACAAATGGAGACATATTATATGCACCTGGATAGGAAGACTAAATACTGTCAAGATGTCAGTTCTTCCCAACTTCATCTATAGAGTCAATGCAATCCCAAGTTATTCTATGGATATCAACAAACTGATTCCAAAGTGTATATTGATAGGCAAAAGACCTGGAACAGCCAACACAATACTGAAGAACAAAGTTGGAATACTGACATTATATGATTTTAACTTATTACTATAAAGCTATAGTAGTTAAGACAGTGTAGTATTGGTGAAAAAAATAGACGAATTGATCAATGAAACAGAATAGAGAGCTCAGGAATCAACCCAACAAAAACAGATCTTTGACAAAGGAGCAAAGGCAATTAAATGGAGAAAGGATGCTCTTTTCAACAAATGATTTGTGGAACAACTGGACATCTACATGCCAAAAAGAGAATCTAGACACAGTTCTTCAAATTTCACAAATATTATCTCGAAATGGATCACAGATAGACCTTAATGTAAAATGCAAAACTATAAGACTCTTAGAAGATAATATAGGAGAAAACCTAGGTGATCTTGGGTTTGGCAAAGACTTTTTAGTTACAACAACACCTAAAGTATGAGCTATGAAAAAAAGTACTGATAAATTAGACTTCAATAAAATTAGACCTTCTGCTCTGCAAAAGCCCTATTAATGGGGGAAAAAAGTAACATACTGGGAGAAAATATTTGCAAAAGGCATACCTGATAAGGGACTAATATCCAAAATACACAAGAATTCTTGGAACACCTTGGTGGCTCAGTCAGTTAAGCGTCCGACTTCAGCTCAGGTCATGATCTCACGGTTCGTGGGTTCAAGCCCCACATCGGGCTCTGTGCTGACAGCTCAGAGCCTGGAGCCTGCTTCGGATTCTGTGTCTCCCTCTCTCTCTGCCCCTCTCCTGCTTGCACTGTCTTTCTCTCTCTCAAAAATAAATAAACACTAAAATATATATATACAAGAATTCTTAAAATTCAACCAGGAACAACCCAAATAAAAAATGGGCAGAAGATCTGAACCTAACCAAATAAGATATATAGGTTGCAAATAAGCATAAGAAAAGGTGTTCAACATCATGTGTGATCAGATAATTGCAAGTTAAAACAATAATGAGACACCACTACACACCTGTCAGAATGGCCAAAATCCAAAACACTGACACCAGATGCTGATGAGGTTATGAAGCCACAGGAACTCTCATTCATTGCTGGTAGGAATGCAAAATGGTACAGCCACTTTGGAAGACAGTTTGGCAGCTTCTTACAAAACTAAACATACTCGTATTATACAATCCAGCAGTTGTGCTCCTTGGTATTTACCTAAATGACTTAAAAATTTACGTCCACAAAAAAGCCTGCACACAGATGCTTATAGCATCTTTACTCATAATTGCCAAAAGTCAGAAGAAACCAAGATGCCCTTCAGTAGGTGAGTGGATAGACAAACTGCAGTACATCCAGATAATGGGATGTTACTCCATGATAAAAATAAATGAGCTATCAAGCCACGAAAAGATATGGAAGAGTCTGAACTGAACTAAAAGAAGTCATTCTAAAAAGGCTACATACTGCATGATTCCAACTATATGAAATTCTGGAAAAGGCAAAACTATGGAGATAGTAAAAAGATCAGTGGTTACCAGGGGTTATGGGAGGGAGGGCTGCATAGGCAGAGCACAGAGGATTTTAGGATGGTGAAACTACTCTGTACGATACTATAATGGTAGATATACATTAGTATATATTTGTCCAAACCCATATAATGTGCAACACAAATAGGAAACCCTAATATAAACTATGGACTTTAGTTAATAATAAAGTATCAATATTGGTCTAAATGTAAAAGTGCATTCCACTAACTGCAAGATGTTAATAATAGTGGAAACTGAGGTGGGAAAATATATGATAACTCTCTGTACTTTCTGCTCAATTTTTCTGTAAACCTAAAACTGCTTTTAAAAAAAGGTCTTTTAAGTTAAAAAAAAAAAATCAAAGGAAACTAAAAGGGAAATTTACACATAAGGAAATTCTGACTCTAAAAATCATCCTGTGGAATGCAGAAATCTCGTTATTCAAACCAGTGATCCTCAATGTTCAACATGCATCAGAACCCCTGCACCAGGGCTTGTTAAAACTCAGACCTCTGCCTACTCTCCAACTTTCTGATTCCCTAGGTCTGAGGTGGGGCTCACAATCTGCATTTCTAACCAGGTGCCAGGGAATGCTGATTCTGCTGGCCCTGTACATCAAGAGAAATACAAATGTATAGAATTGTTGAATCATTATATTGTGCACCTGAAACTAACATAACACCATATGTTAGTTATACTCGATTTTTTTTAAGTTTTAAGGAGAGAGATAAAGTCTAAGGAAAATAAGAGCAAAGCTGAGCAGTAAACATAAAGGGATTTTAGGGTATAGAGAAGTTAAGGGGTACATACTACATAGTTTGAGTCTTTTCTGCAGAATATATTGGGAGAAGTTGGAAGAGAAGAACCAAGAGTCAGAATTTTTTTTAATTTTTTTATGTCTTTATTTATATTTGAGAGAGAGAGCTAGAGAGCTAGAGAGCAATAGCGCGCACGCACGCGCGAGAGAGACAGAGACAGAGAGAGAGAGAGACAGACAGACAGACAGAAAGCACGGGTGGGACAGACAGAGAGAGGGAGACGCAGAATCCAGAGACAGGCTCCAGGCTCTGAGCTAGCTGTCAGCACAGAGCCCGATGTGGGGCCCAAACCCATGAACCACGAGATCATGACCTGAGCCAAAGTTGGATGCTTAACCGACTGAGCCACCCAGGAGCCCCTCAAGAGTCAGAATTTTTAAGTCCCACCTATTTAGGAAGTTGAGAAAGAAGACTGAAATGTAGTGTCTGTCTCTCTCTTTCACCTTTTGTAATTCTGTATTGCTATGCTGACCTGAAAATCATATATCTGTAATGGGCAATGGGCAAAGGCATTGAGAAAGGTTGGAATAAACAGATCAGCCTAGCTGAAGGAAAGAGTAAGTACTGGAGAATAATGCTAAAGCCACAGTAGGGACAGGCTAAAAATGCTAGGCTAAATCCAAACTCTGCCACCCCTCCCCACATTTTCTCTTAGAGATTTATCCTAGATCTCTTAACTCACTGGATTGTCCCCTCATTTCCAGGAGACAAAATGTGCTGCTGATACACAACTTTGAACTCTGGGACAATACCCTTCTGCCTCCTTCTACCTCTCTTTTTACACACAAAAATGAAGTTAAAAAGTGAACAGAAAACATATTAAGAGTTTCTAAGAAATTCCTATACGTGCCCACAAGGCCAAACACCCAATGCTGTCTATTGGGTGTTCACTGCAGTATCTCTAGCAAGCAGCATAGTGGCTGGTATGTGGTAAATGCTCCCTAAATAAGTGCTGAGAGAATAACCAAATCTGAGGGAAGTGATGTAAAGGTCAACAGTCCTCCTATATGATCACGATGCATGTTTTTTTTTTTAAGATACAGGTATATAGGTGATGGATTTAGAAAGCATGGCACCTATGTGCAATGAATGTGAAAGAGAGACAGAGAGCACACATGCAACCAGAATGCTCCAGTACTTGATGTGTGTGTATGCATACATATGTCTGTCTACAATGACAAGGCCCAGCCTGACACACCATAGGTGTGCATAACAGGTAATAAGCACATCCAGGCCACTAAATCCCCAACACCCAGAGATCACTCAATAAATATTTATCAAAGAAGTAAATGAATGAATGGGAGAGAAGAGCAATCTAAGGGCACTGTGCACCTGTCCATGCCAGATGAATCTCACCTTCTTAGAGTCCTTGTACCAGAGCACTGTACAGCAAGCACTTACGACAAGGTACTAAGGACAGGAGAGACAGACAGGGAGGGAGGGAGGGAGGAAGAGGGGGTGGAAATAGGCAGATAGTAAGGTAATATAAAGATATAGGCTATTATCATTTCCATAAAGTGTGATGTGCATACAAGATCAGCAATAAGAAGGGTCCCCTGCTCTTCACCCCCTCTCCAATTCAAGAAGAGTCTATGGTGGGCATCTTAAGGAAGCTCACAATTCTTCTTGCAGTTCCTGGGAGCTAAGGGACAGTTTACGAGCTCAGACTCCTACACATCCTGTAGGTGTGATGCTTCTCCACCAATGGGCACATCTCCCTATCCTCAGAGGGTATGGCGTGAGGGTACCCTCAGTAGTTGGGAGGGGATGGCAAGACTTACTCTTTAGTATCCCCAACATTTGTGCCCATCTGCACCATGGATCCAGATGAAGTTTCATCTCCTAAAGGTGTCACCAGAGGGCACAGCCACTGATTATGCCTGTCTTGCTCATTATTGTATTCTTAACACTCAATACAATGCCTGACACACTCCAGAAACTCCATACATTTTCAGGAAGGCAAGTAGGGGGACATACTAGCACTCAGTCCTGCCATATGTAGGCAAGGCTCCCTCTATTTGAAGCCCTGACTAGAGACCATACTTGAGATAGCACTCACATCCAGGTTGAAAGGAAGTGAGGGAAGGAGCAGATGGGAAAGCTCTGGTCCCAGCCCAGCACCCTACATGTGGAGGATAGCAGAGGGAAAAAGAGAAAGCTCACTATCCAGTACTCTGGGCACCTGAGCACACTGACATTATTTGATAAAGACATTTCTTTTAGAACACAGACAAGCCCACCAGACAGAGAGCCCCAAATCCCTAACTATTCTGTTTTTCTGTGCTTCCCCAACACCCACCAGTTACTGAAAAACTCACTGGGAAGGAGGGAAGGAGGGAAGGAGGGAAGGAAGGAAGGAAGGAAGGAAGGAAGGAAGGAAGGAAGGAAGGAAGGACAGGAGAGGGAAGAAAGGGAGGGGAGAGAGAAAGGAGGGAGGAGAGGAGGAAAGTAGGGGAGGAAGGAAAGAAGAAGAAGAAAAGGAGGGAGGGAAGAAGAGGGAGGAAGATGTATAGTTTGTCCTTCTTGGTGCAGTTGAGCCCACCCTCTCTGAATCCTTGCCCAGGTGCATTGCATTGAGATAGCACTAGCACCCAGATAGCAAGGATTAGAGGGGGGAGGCAGGGCAGAAGGCTGAAGCACCTGCAGTGCTCAAGGTGGAGAAGATTTTCTGTTACATAGGTCCACATGAGAGCAGGAAGAAGTCTCAAGGTTTGTGTACACTGGGAGGGGGTATTAAGAAGAGGCTCCCTTCTGTGGCCCACCCAAACTCAGCACAGGCAGGGATATTCAGTGACATGGAAGTCCACTCTCCTGCACGTATTCTTTGAGACAAGGGCCAAGACCATCCTGTGTACTACCATTGCCCAGCACAATTTAGCACGTTTGCTCGATAAATACTTGTGGAAGGGAGAAGAAGAAAGGAAGGAGAGAGGGGTGATTCACAGGTGCTTTGTCGTCCTATGTGCAGAAAAAGGCTCCTCTCAGAGTCCTGGGGTAGGTGTACTGCACCAGGATAGTACTCACATCTAGTTCACAAGGATATGAAAGGGGGAACTGAGAAGAAGGCTCAGGATGTGTATACCATGTGCACATCTCTGTGAGAGAATAAGGAGAAGCCCGATTCCTGCACCCTGAGCCCAAGTATCCACAGGCATTTTTAGGAGGAAGTTGACTCTCCACGAACCTGCCAGACTGTAAGGCTGGTGTCCCTATTTAGTTTACCATGACATCCCCCAAACAGCAGGAACTCAGTACCCTTGTGAAATGATGGGCAAAGAAATGCACATACAAATAACTGAACGAACAAGCACAGGAAAGGAAGTGTTGTACAGGCTCTGTCCTACACATAGACCAAGGTCACAATCTCTTATCCTTGCACAATTCCCCTGCACTGATAAGCCAGCACTCGTGCCTAGGTCACAAAGATAGGGAAAGAGGGGCAGCCAAAAGTCACAGTCCAGACACCTGCACAACATAAATGCATTCAAGTGTGTATGTAATAAGGAAGTTCTCACTTCTTCAAACATAATGAAAAATGAAGTCTATCTCTTGCCTTTTGATTTGGGGCAGAAATGTGTCTCTATATATGTACATATCTGCACATGTGCACAGGAGGAACATGGATACGTGCAGAATGAAAAGGCTCTATTCCTGGCACACCCTGCATTCCTGCTTTCTAGGCCTGGGGAAGTTCATTTGCTACACATGTCCACTAGACAGGAAGTTCTATAAAGAGAGAAGTTGTCTTGTATTCAGCAGGACACTTCCAGCATAATGCATGGCACATAAAATGTGATCAGTAGATATGTGTTGACTGAATTGCTTGGCAGAAGGTTCATGATGACAAGGCTCATCCTCCTGTAATCCATGCACACAGGAGGTGCTTTGAGAATTAACAACTCCGATATGCAATGGGTACAGGAGAAGGAGCAGTACCTTCTTCTGCACCCCATGAGCGCACATGTGTGTCTGTGTGTACCTATGGTGTTAAGTTCATGCCCTGAAAAGTAATGATAAAGCTCTCCCCTAATACAATCTTGGCTGTAAATTCACTTAGCTTGCTATGCTGGCCAAGTGTGTGGTTTTGGAGGAGGTAGGGACAGTCATGAGCAGATGTACTCCCTGCCACAGCTTGCAGGGACACAGCCCTGAGAATGTGTATGAAAAATGGGGAAGCTCGTTCCCTCCCACCCACTACTGGCTAAGTCCTTTGCAGGCTGAGCTCTCACCTGATTTGCCTATCACTGTGTCCCCGGCACTTACACTAAACCAGTGATTCTCAAACTTGAGGAAACATCAGAATCAGTGGGAAGGCTTGTTAGAATACAGACTTCTGTGGTTCAAAATTTTACTAGGTCAGGAGTGGGGTCTGAGAATTTGCATTTCCCACAGGTTCCAAGGTGATACTTGATGCTGCTGGCCCAGTGGGCACACTTTGAGAACCACTATTCTAAATAGATATTAAAGAAATTGAAGAATGAGAGGGGTGATGTAAAACTCTCTACTTTTAAATGTGGATGAGATCCTTTCTGGATTTTTGTACAAGGGCAATGGACTGGGACTCCATTTGTACCCAAGCACCAAGAATGAGAGAGGGGGACCTGAATGGAAGGCTCAGGCATCTTCGTACCGTGTATGTGTGTGCAAGAAACATCACTCTTGTGCTCACGGGTGACTGCCTATGACTACAAAGGGGCATGCTTTTCCCATACGTGCACATGTGAGATAAGCATTAAGGGCTACTTTCATTCAAGCTCTGGCTGTTGAAGGAGCATGTAGAAAGCTCACTGCCCTGCACATGGGACACAGGTGAGAGGCTGCTGCTAATGATGCTCAGTGTCTTGTGGGTGCAGTTCTGTGGGCAGGGGACACACCCTCTGTATTTCTATACCTGAGTGTGTGTGTGTGTGTGTGTGTGTGTGTGTGTGTGTGTGTGTGTGTGTGTGTTTATGGGGAAGGCTCTCTTTTCTGCATATAGTGTGTTCACATGGGAGTATACAGAAAGGTAAAGAAAAGATCTCTGTGCGTGGCAGCATGAAGGAGAACAGCAGTAAAGGACTCCCTCATTGAGTCCCTAGGGAAGGGAGGGTTAGGAAAGCACACTGGTCTGCATGCTGACATGGGAGTGGGGCAGTACAGCATGCTCGCTCTCCTGCCCTCTCTGTAAGGGGGAGTCTGCAGGCAGGTCCACATCACTGAGTGTGTCTGGGAAGTGGGGTGGTGAGAAATCTCACTCTGGCATAACCTGTACATATTCATGTTTGCACATTGGATAGCAAGCAACACGTAGACCTACTTCATCCTTCTGAACTGTGGCCTATTAGTCCATAGCATCTATGAGTCATAGTAGGTTTATCAGTCCCCTACCAGAATGTCAGCGTAGGCAGCCTTGTCCGTTTTGATCCCAGTTTCATTCTCTGTGACTGACATATGTACCTGACATCTAGGAGACACTCAGCTGTGGAAGGAAGGGAAAGGAGAAGAGACAGTTGCTGCACAAGAGCTGTGTCCTTCTAAATGTAGACAAGGCTCATTCCCCTGCAGTCCTCGAACAAGGACAGTGATCCAAGATAGCACTGGCAGCTAGACCAACTGAAGGAGAGTGAAGCACCTGGTCAGGGCCCACTGGTGATACATGTGTGTGTATCTGTGTGTGTGTGTGTGTACTCAGTCAGGCCCTTCCCCTGAACACTGTGCATTTATGTAGGATTGTACTGAGGTTTAGAAGGTTCTCTTACACACACATTTGTGAGACCAGGGCAGGGCATTTCAAGTCCCAGCATGCAACCCACCCACCTCCAGGACATGCAGGCATAACAAATGAGAATGAATCCATTCTCCAACTTGCAGGGAGAGACCAGCTGTGGCTCATTATCTTGTGTTCTCAGCACAACACGTGAAATAGAGGAGGTACTCAATAGGTAGTTGCAGAAAGGAGAGGAGGGAGGATGCAGAGGTGCTCTGTCCTATGCGAAGATGAAGCTCTCCCTCTCGGAATCCTTGCCCAGGTGCACTGCATTCAGAAAGCACTCTCACCCAGGTAGCAAGGATTAGAGAGGGAGAGCCAGACCAGAAGATTCCAGCACCTGCATGCCTTGTATGTGTGTGTTTAATGAGAAGGCTTACCGTTCTTGCCCAGTGCATTGATGTAGGATTGAACTAAAGTAAAGAGGTTTTCCTACATATATCAGTCACATGTGTTTATAAGTTGTGGGGGGGGGGGGTGGGGGCGGGTGGCAGATAAGAAGTCCCCTATGTGACACACTTACTCCCAGCACATGCAGGGGTTGTGGATAATGACAAAGTCCATTCTCCTCCCTGGACTATAATATCCAGGAGGGCAGGGGCCAAGTCTGTCTTATCCACTCTTCCATGTCCAATGCCCAGCACAGTGCCTAATAAATATTATTCGTGTAAGGAAAGAATGAATGAGGGATAGATGGCAGGTTGACACGCAGCAAGCAGCTGAGAGGTAATGTACAGATCCTCTGTCCTTCTCCATGCAGAGGACACTTGCCCTCCAGAACCCCTACCCTGGTGCATTGCATTTAGAAAGCACTCTCACCCAGGGACAAATGATGACAAAGACGGAGCAAAGAGCTTGGGCACCTGCACCCTGTGTGTGTGCGTACGTACATACTTAACTCTCAGGGTTCCATTCCCACAAAGCATCACTATGTGCATTTAATAAGACTGATGCAGGGGCACCTGGGTGGCGCAGTCGGTTAAGCGTCCGACTTCAGCCAGGTCACGATCTCGCGGTCCGTGAGTTCGAGCCCCGCGTCGGGCTCTGGGCTGATGGCTCAGAGCCTGGAGCCTGTTTCCGATTCTGTGTCTCCCTCTCTCTCTGCCCCTCCCCCGTTCATGCTCTGTCTCTCTCTGTCCCAAAAATAAATAAACGTTGGAAAAAAAAGAAAAAAAAAAGAAAAAAAATTAATAAGACTGATGCACCTCCAGGGTGTGCGTATGTATTCATCCCCATGCACAAAGTCACACAGCCATTCTCTGAGCCTCTGAACATGCACTGTGAGCGGCACATTTTTCAGATCACACGTGCGAGTCTGCATGTGTTGGCTGTCTGGTTGGGGTTTAACAAGACTGGGAAAACCTGTGTATATGGGCACTCATGTGCATGAACACATTGGAGGATGGTATAGTAAGGGGATATTTCTTCCCTTCCATTCCTCTACTAAACTATAAGCTCATTGAGGGCAACACCTGGTTGTGTGAGTCTTATCACCCAATGTATATTTCCCCATTACAGTATCTATCTGATATACAGTAAGCCAAAATAAAAAGAAAGTTCATGCCCTAACATAAGGGTAAGTCTGTCCACAGGGAATAATATCCATTTTCCCACGGGTGTCCTCTGGAGAGCCCAGGAATGAGGGCTCCAGGCCAGGGTCCTCATCTATCTTATTCACCATTGTATCTCTAACACCCAGTGCAGGGTCCGCACCTCAAAGCAAACTCAAATATTTGAAAGAAAGTGGAAGAGGTGATATACAGGTGTTCGGTCCTTCTACATGCAGACAAGGCTCAGCCTCTTTGAATCCTTGAATAGGTGTGTTGCATGGAAACAGCACTCACACCTAGGTTCCAAGGATTCGAGAGGGGGAGCAGATAAGAAGGCTCAGGCACCTGCCCTTTGTGTGTGTGTGCGCGCGCGCATGCAAGCGCGTGTATGTGAACCTATGATGGGAGAGTCTTAATCTCATGTAAAGGGACTACTCTCTCCTGAATTGTTCTGTGTGAGATCAGAGAAGACTCAGGCTTTTGCGTGTGTGTGTGTGTATTTGTGGGTGACAATGCCAATGAGAAGTCTACTCAGTGGCCCTCCCACTCTCAGGGCAAGTAGGTGTAATGACTGATAAGGAATTCTATTCTTCTCCCTTGACAGTAAGCAATACAAGGACAGGAAACAGATGTGCCTTGTGTGCTCATGCGTGCTCACTGCCTGACTTGCTATCATGTTTAGAAGAGGTGATCATAAACACCTGTGGAATGGAAGGAGGCTAGAAAAATGCTCTGTCTGAAATGAAGATGAAGCTCTCCCTCTCGGAATCCTTGCCCAGGTGCATTGCATCCAGAAAGCACTCTCACCCAGGTAGCAAGGATTAGAGAGGGGGAGCCAGACCAGAAGGCCCTACAGGGGTTTAACAAGAGACCTCACTCTTCTTCACAGAAGATACTTACTTGTGATGATGCAGAAGTACAGAGAAGGTCCCTGAACTTCACGTTAAAGGTGTCTGGTTGAACACCCATTCATTTTGTTTTTGTTGGTTCCCTCACATAACAACAAAAACAATGACAAAAAGGTATAAACTCACATGGACAAAGAGACAAAGGAGAGGGGAATGTGAGCAAGAGGAAAAAGAGAATGACTATGAGCCACCACCAAGCTCATGATCCCTCATATCCTTCACAGTTAAGTGCTGTTGTTCTTAAACTTCAACCTCCATCAAAATCACATGGAGAGGAGCACCTGGGTGGCTCAGTAGGTTAAGCATCCAAATTCGGCTCTGGTCATGATCTCACAGTTTGTGAGCTCAAGCCCCGCGTGGGGCTCGCTGCTGACAGCACAAAGCCTGCTTAGGATTCTCTGTCCCGTCCCCCTCTGTCCCCCCCTCCCCCCGCTCTCTCTTTCTCATTCTCTCTCTCAAAAATAAACAAACATTTAAAAAAAAGAATCACACAGGGAGTTTGGTAATATATAGGTTACCTCTTCACAGTGACAGGAAAATGAAACAAGATGACAAATCAAGGTGAAGTGGAGCACAACTCATGGCACACAGCTATCATTGTTTATACTTCTTACCCTCCATTTAGAGGGGTGTATGGATTTGAATGAGGGTGCATTTTAAGGACAGTGGTCACACTCCTGTATGCAAGGGACATGTGAGAGGAAAGAGGTCTGAATGTATAGCAGACCAAGCAACTGCATGGGGAGAATGAATAGATTCATTCTCTTGAACTCCTTGTGTGTACATGAATTGATGAGTCTATCTTTCAATCTTGCTTATCAAAAAGGTCGCACTCCTTCACATATAAACAATATGAAAGAAAACATTAGAAGTTTCCCTCTCCTCTACAGTGTGTGTGTGTGTGAGAGAGAGAGAGACAGAGAGAGACAGAGAGAGAGGACGCTAGAGCAGGGAGAAACCACTACAACAAGGTGGACCTTCCTGCAAATCCACCATGAGAATGGCATCTGGAGAGCTCAATGTTGAACAGGTAAGACTTTAACTGCAAGAGCAACCTCAAGTTCAACTGCAAGAGAGTCAGAGGGCTGTGCCTTCACACTGGGCATGCATTTGTGTATATATAGTTCTGTGTGGGTGGGGGAAGTGAGCACATGCAGCCCATTCAAGACAGTGAGGTAAGCTGAGGCTTGCCCTCCTGCAAACCCCACATGATGGAGGGAGTTTGAGAAACCCCACTCTCCCCCAGGGAAGAAATATGTAAGATGGATCACTCTCCTGAATGTTTCACATGCATGCATGTATTAGAAAGTACTCAGAGGAGAATGACTCAGAAAGTGAATTCTTTTTTTTTCTGTTTTGTTTTGTTCTGTTTTTTTTTTTTTTTTTTTTTAATTTTGGGGAGAAAGAGCAAGCAAGCACGCATGTGCATGTGCACAAGCGGGGGTAAGGGCAGAGAGAAAGAGGGAGAGAGAGAATGCCAAGGAGGCTCTGCACTGTCAGCAGCAAGCCCCACGTGGGGCTCGAGCTCACAAACTGAGAGATCATGACCTGAGACAAAGTTGGGTGCTTAACAGACTGAGCCACCCAGGTGACCCTCTTTTTTTTTTTTTTTTTTAATGTAGGCTCCATGCCCAATGTGGGGCTTGAACTCACGATCCTGAGATTCGGAGTTGTGTGCTCTACCAAATGAGTCAGCCAGGAACCCCCCAGAAATTGAATTCCTTGAGTGAGTGAGTGAGTGAGTGAGTGAGTGAGTGTGTATGAAAAAGAGAGAAATAGAAAAGAAATTACAAATGAATGAGTGAAAATGAGGGTATTTGCCCCTGTGAGTATGAAATCAAAAAGCTCTGGGGTCTCCCATCTCTGAACACTCAACTGCCTATGTATGTTGTGCACTTAGCTAAGTGTGGGCCTCTGATGCCTGCTCATCCTCTTGGCTAGCTGGCTTGTGCATATATGTACATTCAGGTATCTGTATCTGTGGTTGCATGAAAAAGCACTAATAAGCAAGTGCACCATCATTCAGCAACTTCCCCATTCAGGGAAGAAAACTGAGACAGCTCAACAGTGCAGGGTCAGGGCAGAAAGGCTGTATCCTTTCTCACCTCTGGGACTCTATGCAGACAGTTCCACACCCCGAGATATCCCTATCTGTCCTGGGGATGGGGACAGGGTGCTCAGCAAGTGGGGACTAAAGTGTAAACTCATTCGCCACCATCCTCAGCACATGTGCACACTTGCACAGTGGGTACAAATGCGGTGCATCTTCCTGTATGTGCCCACTAGCCAGTGTACCCAGGGGGCTATGACTGTCCTGTTTACTGCTGGGTCCCTACAAACAGCAGACTGTCACAAAGTCATAAGTAAATAAATAACAGCAGGAGGTCATGTAAAGGTACATCGGCAGATAAGGCTCAGCCTGCTCTGAAACCTTGCCCAGGTGAATTGCACGTAAAGAGCACTAATAACCAGGTATAGGCATGAAGGATTAGAGAGAAGGAGCAAATGAGGGGGCTCTCAGGGGTGGCGTGGTAGGAACAACAGAAAAAGCTCACTTTTCCTAGCCCCTTAAACACAGGAAGGCAGGCTTAATGGTAGTGAGGAATTTTATTCTCAGGCACAAGCTCATGAGGCAGTAAGTCCAGGGCCCCTAATGTTTTGCCCACTACTGAATTCCCAAATCCAAGAGACATTCAAGAAGATCTGTGAAAAGTCTGAACTTCTCACCCTCTGGGAATCCTTGCCAAGTGCACTGCACTGGGACAGCACCTGCATCTGAGTACTAAGATTAGAAAGAGGGAATAGGGTAGAAGGCTCAGGCACCCACACACCCAGTGTCAGTTCAAGTGCCCAACTCATACATGAAAAAGAAGAAGGAGAAGGTTCAATCTTTGACTCTTCTTTCTCTCTTATCTCACATCCAATATATCAGTAAATTCCATTGGCTCTAACTTTAAAATATATCTATATCTGGGATGCCTGGGTGGCTCAGTCAGTTCAGCATCTGACTTCAGCTCAGGTTATGATCTCACGGTTCCTGGGTTTGAGCCCGGCATTGGGCTATGTGCTGACAGCTCAGAGCCTGGAGTCTGCTTTAGATTCTGTGTCTCCCTCTCTCCTTCTGCCCTTTCCCCACTTTTGCACATACTCTCTCTCTCAAAATAAGTAAATAAACAGTTAAAAATATATCCATATCTAACCAGTTTTAATCACCCTCATACTTCCACACTACCACCATGTCTCCATCAATTTTTCACCTGAATTATTTCAGTGGCCTCCTAACTGGTCTCCATGTTTCTGCACTTGCTCTCTCTTATAGTCTATTTGCAACACAACAGTTAGAGTAATACTTTTGAAAGGAAGCAAGTACAACCCCTGGAATATTGATTTTTAATTGGAAGTGTAAGAATGAACTCATATAGGGGCGCCTGGGTGGCTCAGTCGGTTGGGCGTCCGATTTTGGCTCAGGTCATGATCTCACAGTCAGTGAGTTCGGGTCCCGCGTCGGACTCTGTGCTGACAGCTCGGAGCCTGGGGCCTGCTTCGGATTCTGTGTCTCCCTCTCTCTGACCCCCACTCCCCTCATGCTCTGCCTCTCTCTGTCTCAAAAATAAATAAACATTAAAAAAAAATTTTTTAAAAGAATGAACTCATATATTCTATCTGGACACAAGATAAAGCAACAAACACAAAACTTTTTTATTTTATGATCATTGAAAAAGCCTGAAAACAATGACCAATCCAAAGGCAATGAGCACACTTAGTGCCCAGAATGTAGTCTCTAAATACCACATCCAATGAAAGGAACCAAAGCTTATTGAAGACACGGCAGATTCCAAGTCTGGGGAAAGAGATGTTTGAGATGAACCTGGAACATTTTTTTCAACCCAGAAGACAGAGAAGCTATTAAATAGCTACTGGGGCCATGTCAAGGAACTCAGGAGCCAATTTGAAGATGCTACCCCTGACTAAAGATGGGACATTTGAGCTTCACTGAGGATAAGAAGTGCAACAGGTTAAAAGATCAAATGTATTTAAATCCATGAACTTATCACAATAATTTTTTTTAAATCCTCTTTGGAGCACACTAGCAAGCCAACTCATTATTTTGAGTGCTGACAAAGAATCAAGCATTGATCTTGCCCTTCCTAAAAAAAGACCTGTACCATTGGGTAATCAAACAGTAGGCGAGGGGAAGTTTTTCTTCATAGAAGCATCCCAGCTAATAAATGGAGAATAATGGAATTAGAATATCATCATTTGGCAAACCTAATAAAATAATGGCTCTAGGAACTAACATCCCAGAAAGAGAGACAAGTCATTATGTGCCTCATGATGGAAGTCCTTCTGACCCCATCCTCAAAATTAAGCCTAAATCCAATCAGGCTTCTAGATACGACTATCAGTTTACAGGAAATACAAACAGGGAAAAGTAACATGTAAACTACACCACAGGGATGCAATCAGAACAATCCAGCCTGTGGGAAAACTGCAAGACAGATGGCCTACTTTCTTCCACCAAATAAATTACAAGCAGGAAAAAAAATGCAGATAAGGAGGGAAGTTATAATTAAAAGACTCAGATACCTATCAACTAAATGCAATGTATGGACCTGATTTGGATCCTAATTTATGATACTTTGAGACAATTAGAAATTTGAACAATGGATATTTGATTATATTCATTACTGTTAATTATTAAATGTGGTAATGGTATTATGGTTATGATTTTTTTAATGAAAGTTCTCAACTTTGGGGAATACATACTAATCATCAGCTTTCTGTCTCTTCAATCATTTACTACTTCGCAACTCTCAGCTCCTGCCACAATGGCCTCTTTGTTGTGTTCCTTGATCCTGAAACTTCTTTACCATGGTCTCCACTGCCACTGCCCCCACCCATTCCTTATCTCCTTTCCTGCTTTATGATTCTCCAGAGTACTGATCACCAATTGACATACTATGGTATTTTATTTACTCCCTTTGTTCACTACCTGTATCCCCTAACTGGGGCAAGGATTCTTGTCTTTTGATCACTGATGTACCCCTGGTGCACAGGAGAGTGCCCATCACATAGTAGATGCTCATAGACCTCCTGCAAATCTATCCATGACTGAGATGGGAGAAAGAACACAGGGCAGAGGCCTGTGTTCCTTCCCACCATCTATGTGTATCTATTTTTTTGTGAAGGTGTGTGTATGTGTATGCACACAGGCACAAGAGAGCAAGGAAAGTAGAGGCTCACCATCCTGCAAACCCTGCATGTGGGAGGGGTTTTCAGAAAGCTCACCCTCCACCATGCAAGGGATGTGAGAGAGGGAGCAAGGAAAGGCTCACTCTCTTGGCACAATGTGTGGGTATGCTCTAGAAACCAAGGTGCATCAACCTGAGGGCTGCCTAGGGGCGGTAAGGAAGCCAAGGGCAGAGCACTGGTGGGTAAGGCAGGAGGGGCACACATGGAGTGCGACAGTCATCTAGAGGGGGATTTGGTGGCAATGGTATATATCCCATATACGGGGCTTACGAGGGAGGGGCTCCATCGAGACCTCAATTGCCTTCTGTGTGTATGTGTTCATGCTCATGCCTGTGCACTGGACAGGAAGGAGGTGGCTTGCCCTCCTGCAAGCCTTGGGTGTGGGAGGGTAATTAAGATGTCAACGGTCCTACACTCAAGGCATGTAAGAGAGAAAGCAAGTCAGGAGATCCACTCTCCTGTACAGTGTACATGTGAGTGGGTGCATGTGTCCCACTTGGACAGGTAGTATGGGACTGTGCCCCAGATGTGCTATAATGAGAAGGTATGTCTGTGTATACATTCACAGATGTACCTTCAGGAATGTTCACTACTACCTATTCTTTCCCATTTTCCTTCTTTCTTTTTTCTTTGTTTTTATTCCAAACACCATTATGGTGTTTATTATTTACAAGGCACTGTCCTAAGTGCTTGTCATGTGCTAACTCATTAAATCCCCGTAATATATCTACAAGACAATCATCACTATCCCTATGTGACAGATGACACCACACTGGACTATGCATAGAAACACATGGTAAGAAAGCTCAGAATCTTATGTACTAGTGTTTCTAGAAAGAAGACACAACAAGGAAGGCTCAATCTCCTGACCATCATATGCATACGAGAGGGAGAGAGAGTATGAGCACACGAGTGTACACCAGGCAAGCATGTGAGAGGGCCCCATTCCGAGTGTCAGAGGGAGAAACAAGGTGATATACTTGCTAGGAAGGTTCACTTTCATGCCCAATCATAGGAAGGAGATTCAAAAAGTGTAGCTTTCTGCAAGCAAAGGATATAAAAAAGAGAACAGAAGAAAAACCTTCACCTGTGTGTGAGAAAGGGCATGAGAGCTAGATGAGCCGAGGCTCCCTCTCCTGCACATTGGCAGTGATGTCAGAAAGCACACCTTCTGCCTGGCAAAAGATGGGAGAACAGTAGCAGGTATTCACTCTCCTGTCTCCGTGTGTGTGCACGCGCATGTGCACACACACACAGGCCCCAAGCAAGATGCAGAAAGAGTGTGGAGTAAGCCACAGGTGGGCAGGTGGACAAGCAAGGCCAGGGTCTGGGGCAGTATGGTGGCTCACTGTCCCGAACACATGCATCCCTATACATATGTGAAATAGTGGCTGGGAGGTAGGGGAGGGACTACAATAAGCCTCCCTTTTGCTCAAGCTGCATGTGGGGGAGGAGTTGAAGGAAAGCAGAGTGTAGGAAAGGGGAACAGCAAGAGGAAAGAGAGTCAGAGAGAGAGAGAGAGAGAGAAAGAGAGAAGTGGGAGTGGAAGACTCACTCACCTGTCAGCACAGAGAAGACTTGGATTAGGGTGGAAGTAATGGAGGAGGTGACAAGAGGCTGTATGAAATGCAGTCAGATGAGGCATATATTTTGAAAGGAGAGCCAACAAGATTTGACAATGGGTAGATTTGGAATATGGAGGGAAAAAAAATAAGTGTCAAGGATGAATCTAAAGACCAGCATATTAAAATCCTATGCATCTTTGCCCTGAGCAATTTTTTTTTTGGGTGGGGTGCATTTACTGAGAAAACACTGAGGGAGGAGGAAGCCTTTTGGAGGGAGGGGACAGAAAGATCAGGACTTCAGTTTTGCTTGTGTTAAAGTTTGAGGTGCTTAGTAGACAATCCAAGGGCAGATGTCGAGAACGCACTTGGATGCATGCATCTGGAATTCTGGAGAGAGGTCCAATCTGGAAATATACATTTGAAAGTCATCCACATAGGATGGTATTTAGAGCCACAGGACAAAATGAGGACTGCTAAGGACAAGTGAGAAGTAGAAAGAAGTCATCCACAGACTAAGCCTTAAATCTCTCTGTTTGGAATTCGGGAAGAGGAGAAGCCATCAAAAGAGGCTGAGAGAGAGAGTTTGGTGAGGTAAGAGGACAACCAAGAGTGTGGAGTCCTGGAAACCAGGAAGAGTCTCAAGACACAGGGAATGAGCAACTGTGTGTGAATCTGTCAAGTAAGATGATGAAATTGCCCAATGAACTGGGTCATGTGAAGAGCATCGGGGATCTTGACAAGGGCAATTTCAGTGGTGGGGTGAAGATTAAAGCCTTAACTGGAGGGTGTTCAAGAGAGAATGGAAGAAGCATAAACTGTAAAGCAGAACAGAGAAATGGGCAGAATCTGGAGGAACTTTTTGGGTCAAAGAAGGAAGCAGTGCTTTTTAATTTTTTAATTTAATTTTTAAATTATATACATTGGGGAAACTGAGACACAAAGAGGAAAAGTCGCTTGCTAGGATCACAGAGCTGGTAAGGGACTGCACCAGGATTCTACCACAGGCAATCTGCCTGCTGAGACAGCAGACCCAGCCACCAAACCCCAAGCAATGCATACCCATGCATGTATGAGAACCAAAGGTGAGAAGAACTCATTCTCTGGCATACCCTGGGTACATGTATGGGAGAGGGAAGATGACAGAGAGAAAGATCAAGAATCTATCATAAGAAGGCTCAAACTCCTGACATAAATGCATATATGGATGTACACAAAGAAAGGAGTAAAGACCAGACTGACACAATCAGTGTATGTGCTCTGGGAGGTCGTAATAACAAGGTTATTTTTACTTCAGTTTAAGCCATGCATGGGCGTGGGAGGAAGGCAGCACTAGAAGGTCATAGTCATGCAATGTCAGATGAAATGGGAGAACTCATGTGTCTCTCTTACAAGCATACCACATGTGTGTGCATGTGAAAGAGGTGTGTAAGGTAAGAGAGGCAAGTGGGAGGGAGCATGGGGGAACACACACTCCAAAAGACAGGGTGCATAAGAGAGAGAACCCATCAGTAGGCTCACTCTCCAGTAAGTGTGTGTGTTTGGGGAAACCTGTTAAAAGAAAACAAGCTCATAATCCTGCATGCTCAAGGTGGAAAAGATGGGACAGTTTAAGAGGCTTACACTCTTGCATAGACAGTGGGGGGCTTTTGGGGGGAAGTGAGGAACAGAGGCAGAAATGGGGCAGGTCTAGGAATGCTTACTGATGAATCCTATAACAATGTTAAAACATCATAAATATTCACACTATTTTTAGGATGTAAATAATCATCATTTGAACAATGTTCCAAAGCTTTTGAAACTAAAAGACAAAGGGCTTTTAATGTACAGACTAAGCAAGCAAACTTATTAACCGTAGGATAATTCTCGTATTCTTTTCCTTAGATGTCAGTTGGCTTGACAACACTAATTATACCACAAAGAGCCAAATGTGTATTCACCTGACACTTTTTCTTTAGACTTCGATCTTGTTTGGCCAACAAATTATAGCTTAGAAGTTGCCTGCCAGCCTTGAAAGATAAACTCCAGTTTCTGATCCTATTTTTTTGCCCTAAGAGAAACAGATGTTTTTTATTCCTCCACACACCCCACCATACAAGGCAAACACTAACATTCAGAAGGGTTCTTCTCCCTCACTGTATGTGTGTGCACGTTTGTGTACAAATCTGAATAAATATGTACCTGTGAGGGGTGCCTGTGTGGCTCAGTCAGTTGAATGCCTGACTTCAACTCAGGTCATGATCTCACAGTTTGTGGGTTCAAATCCCACGTCGGGCTCTGTGCTGACAGCTCAGAGCCTGGAACCTGCTTCAGATTCTGTGTCTCCCTCTCCCTCTGCCCCTCCCCTGCTCACACTCTATCTCTCTCTCAAAAATCAATAAACATTAAAAAAAATTTTCAATCATGTACCTGTGAGTCAGAGCCAACTTTTTGAAAGCCCGCTGTCCTACAAAGCATGCTTGTAGGAAGGGAACTGAGAACGCATGCTAGGTTTAAGGGACAGGGCACAGCTCAGAAAGACTGCATGCAGGTAAAGCCTGTGTGGGGGAGGGAACCTGAAACAGCTCACACCCCAATATGTGAGCCTTGTGAGACCAAACAGGTCAGGAGTCTTCTGCTCTTCACAGAGAACGTGCAGACACAGGTATGAGAATGCCAAGGGTAATAAGGAGGCGCCTTCTCTTACACTCCTGCATGCATCACCTATGTGTGTATGTTGGGGTGGGGTGGGTGTCACTGTAATAAAGCTCATTCCTATTCATCATGCCTACAAGAAAGGCATTAAGAAATCTCCATCCTGCCTGCTGGGGGCAGGCTCACTCTCCTGCAAACTCTACAAGTGGGAACAGGATTTGGAACTCGCCTCCATATGAAAGGGTGATGGGGTGAGAAGGTTCTTCTCTCTGGCACTCTGTTCATGAAAGAGAGAGAGAGAGAGAGAGAGAGAGAGAGAGAGAGAGAGAGAGAGAGAGAGAAAGGAGTCACAGAAAGGCTCATTTACCTGCAAACCTTCAATGTGGGAGGGGAAGCTGAGAAAATTCACACTCTGACATATATTAGGCCTGTGAGGTGGCAAGCAGGTCAGGAAGTGGGTGTGCTTGTAGGTCTAAGGAGAGAAGGCTTGTTTATCTGCACCTTTTTCATGCAGCTGCTTATGAGAAGGTTCATGTGGCAATCTGCTCTATGCAGGTATATGTGGGCACCCACATGCTGACAGGAACAGAGAGGGTGGCAGGAGAGTAAGAAGGGTGACCCCAACTGCTCACTTTCTCCCTGTAAGGGCCAGGAAGGAGCTACTAAAGGGCACTTAGTTTAAAACACATGGACATGAAGGTCATAAGGACAAATGACTGGCCTGCCCACAAAACACAGCTTTTAAACTAAGTACCCTTTAGTACTTAGTGTTTAGTACTTAGTGTAAACACAGACTTTACTCTGTGCTCAGCAACCTGGGGGTAAGGGAGACAGGGTGGGGGTGAAGAGAGGGGATGAGAGGGAGAGAGAGAGAGAATAAGAACTAAGGAGACAGACACAGAGGTGGAATCTCCCATAAAAATGTTCATTATTACAATTCTGAAGTAAAGGAGAAGGTGGCAAAATGGACTGAAGCCCAAGACATCTGTACGTATGTATTGAGGAGGTGAGTGAGGAGGTACTGAGGTAAGGTGTGAAGATACAGACTGTACAACAGGGACACAACACGTGGGAGGTGAGATAATAAACTTGTGGCTTTGATACTTCTGGTGGAAACGTTGGTGATAAGCAGGATAAGCTAGATAATGAGCTCCTGAAAAATCACAAGATAATGGTAACTTTAATGGCACCCGAGTGAAGAAACTCTAAAAAGGAGACATATATTTGGGGCTTAATATGGATAATGTGACTGCTGTTCTCAGGGAGCCTGAAGTGTCTGCACCAAGTAAGAGTCCCATGCAACATTCTCTGAGGTCCATCTCACTCTGAGACTGGGGATGCCATGCAGATGGATTTAAGCCAGATAAAATGAAAAGCTGAATCAGTGACACAGGGCAATAGATGAAAATGCAGGAACTTAGAAAGGAGAGACACTGCTGCAGACCCAAACAGGTTACAGCAGAGAATGAACAAAGAGGATGGGAAAGAGGTCAACAGGTCAAGAGAAGAGGTGGTGGAGGAGGGTATTCCAGAAGACAGGGGAGGAGAAGACCTAAAGGTGCTACCTAAGAAGTCACTAATAAACCAGTATGGCTGGAATGGAGAGTTCTGCCAGAAAGATGGGGGTGAATAAGGTCAATGCCATCCTGTGGTCCTTAAAATGGTGCAAGAATAGCAATGAGTTGGACTTTCGTGTGGTGAGCAACCACTCTGGAGAGGGAATGTTTAGGTGTCTCACTGACATCTCCCCCAATGTGTCTACTTGAGTGTGAAGAGGACTAAACTAAAACTAACCCCCAATTCACTTTGGTATGGAGTTTATTGCTTGGGATGAGATGAAAATAGATATTTAATCATTTACATTAGCCTATTTAAAAGAAGACAGCAGGTCCACATGGACATGAAGGTCATGAGGACAAATGACTGGCCTGCCCACAAAACACAGCTCTGGTCAATGGGCAGTTACCAAAGTTGGTGAAGTTGGAGAACAAAACGCTTCTTCGGGAAGTTTACTCTAGCAGCAAATGGAAATCTGGATTGCCATGAGATCAATCTAAAGCTCGATCCTCGCAGCTGATACATGAGAGAGAGTTCAGGAGGGCCAGGACAAGGCTGAGTAGATAGGAGAGTAGAAAGGAAGTGATGGAGTGGTAAAGAGGGATTTGGTGGATTTCAAGAGCAGGAATTGGTAACTGTGCTATGAGGTGTTTTATGAAAATGAATCTTGTGACAGTGTTCGGAACAAGGCTTGAATGAGGGTGCTGGCTGAGCCAACAGAAAGGAGAGGAGCATGAAGGACACTTTAAACAACCTACATAACTTGGCTGATTAAGCAGGGGCATGATTACATCATAAAATGCCAAGGATTCCAGCATTAACGCCCAGATAATAATGCCTTTGGGCTAAGAGTTAGGTATTTTGGGTCTTAGTATCCTTCACTGAAATGGAAATGGAATGCTGTTTCACTGCACAGATACCAACGCATTTAATATACTTTTGTTACTCTTAATTCTGAGCAATCTACCTATTCTGTGCTGGTGTTCCCAATGTGAAACACCGATTTCTCCTTCATTTCCCAACCCCTGTAGCTCAAAAGCCAAGATACAGCATACGATAAAGCTGGCAGTTGAGTGGATTTTATTTCATTGCTCAAGTGAAATTTAAACAAAAAACGACAACTTGGAAGGACTTTACTCATGAACTCAAGTCCCCTCTAAAAATAGACACAGTCACACCATTCATCTGGTACATAAACTTATTACGTCTTACAACTTGGAGAACTGGCAGAATGAATAGATTCATTATCTCTTTATTTACGCTTTTCTTAAGAGCTGTCAAGCCTTTGCACTCTACATTTCCTCCAAGAACCCCCTCTAAGAATGTCTCTCTGAGTGGCTCACATAGCACTTAACACACACATCCTGCCCTGCATTCAAGTTATTTGCATTGTGTCTTATCTCTCCCAAAGGGGAGACCAGCTTTGACATCATTTGGAGGCCTCAGATACAGGCCACAGCTCCATAACTATCTGTGAAATAAATCTGTTTGCTTCTAGGCTAAGTACAGCTGCTCCTATTCTGTTTGAAGTATTGCCATTTCCAGGGCCCAAAACTGTCTTATCAGCAGCTATTCAAATCACTTCCCCTACGCCATTATTGTGCAAGAAGATATGGATAAAACAATTTACTAATTCAAGGAGATTTCAGGGTGTGTCGGGTTTTAGGGCACACACTCCATCCTTCAGTCACTGTTCTGCCTAACCACCCACCCAAGGTGTGGTGACTGCTAGCAAGACAAATACCACCTACATCTCACTCTAATTCTACATTGTAAGCTTATCAATAAACTTGATCTGAATTTAGGTCCAAGAGACAAGATATATGGAGAAGATACATCTTCACCCCATTACCTTTCTGCATAGCAGATTTTCTTCTCCCCAAACTGCTTGCAATCACTATTGCTATTTTGAGTTTACCAACTTAAAATGTTAATTACCTTTTGCTCCCTCCTACTGTAATCCCTGCATTTGATTTGTTACCAAGTCCAAACTTTCTGGTTTGCAACATATCATATTTTTTTCCCTTACTTTCTATCCCCCCCCTTTCCCTTTGGAGTCTGGTCCAGATGGTTTTACACCTTTCGTTATCTGTTATTCCTCCCCAAGACTGGTCCCTCCTATTGGCTACACTCAATCTCACACTCCTCCACCCTGCTTCCCAGACTCTCTACAGTCCTCTTGCCCAGTCAAGCCAATTTCCCTCTGGTCAGCCCCCCACTGCCCCCAATCAGACTTGTGTTCCTGGGCCAGACTGGATTGTCACCCTCCCTTTCCACATGGCCAAATGTTGACCAAATGTTGACTGTCTTTAAGATTTGTTAAAAGTAATCTCTACACCCTAAGTGGAGCTTGAACTCACAACCCGGAGATCAAATGTTGTAATGGTCTACCGAATGAGCCAGCAGGGCACCCCAAATGTTGACTGTCTTTAAAGGCCCAGCTCATATTTCACTTCTTTCATGATACTCTGCTTTCCTAAACTCCCATTGGGCAATGCTCCTCGCTTCTTGAGTATATTCTCATTCTCCACACCCCTTGTTGTCTCTTGAATAATAAGCATGAGAATAGCTGGGTTTTGGACATTTTTCTCTGGTATCCTCATCCATGGTGCTAGATGCATAACAGGTGTTCAAGAAATGATTTTTGATTATACAATGATTAGGGTTCAAACTAATTATTTAATTTGAAAACCTGTGCCCTTATTTCTCTTCTCAGTGATCGCATATTGAATTTAGAAGAGCACATAAGAGGACACTCTGGTTTCCCTCCCTACTCTTCTCTCCCCTTTTGCAATTTAACACATGAAAAACACACAGTATATGATACTAAAAAGTTCTGCAATTTGAGAACTTTAGTAACAAAGGACCACAAAATCCAGCTACTACAAAATCCAGATACTTCCCTTAAACTGAAAAACTGCCCCCCCCCCATAGCATTCAGGTTAAACAAAGCCCTTAAATTAAAAATTAAGGATAACCGGAAACCCTTCCTCTTTGGGTCTCTGGGGAAATGCTGCTCTGGGGCTGACCCCGGGTGGTGGAGAAGGTGGGTGTGGGGAGGAAATCTTAACTGCCTAGAATCTCAGGCTCAAGCCAGGGAAGAATGAGACCGAAATCCACAGAGGCCCAGCATATCTTTCTCTGATGCCAGAAGTTGAAGGGAGGTTCACACTTCTTAGCTTGTCTTGCTGCACTCTTAAATCTGTTTAAGCTATTGTCCTGATTCTCCCATTGCCCACCAGCCACCAAGTAACAAGGCCTTCCCAGTTAGTTCAAGGAAACAACAGCACACCAAGTCACGTACCCTATTGTGCTCTGCCTAAGAGTAACTGTAACAGCTAGGTTTTTATGGGCCAGCAGAACTTAATTAACTACATTATAAACCAAGGAAAAATTATAGCTCCACATACACACAAACCTTTATAATTTCAATACATCCCTGAATTCATCATAAGGGAAAGCAAATGACTTGCATTAAAAACAATCTTAAGTTGCTAGCTTGCCACAAGGCTAATATATCATTGAGTTAAGAAATTATTGCTAGGAAAAAAAAATGAAGAAAACAACATACAGAACACTCAGCATATTGTCCTAGCAAAGTGCTAGTTCTGTTGCAAAAGACTTTTTAAGCAGTGTGGCCATTTTTCTCCTTGACACAAACCACAGTATTTCTTCTCTTTGTTCCTTTTTTATTCCTAAAGAGAGGACTTGGAGATTCCTCCAGTGATGTACCTGGATAGTCACTGAGTATTTTAATATGGGTACTGATTAAAAGGCCTACCCTACAAACCACAGAGGATGTTAAGAAAACAGGCAGGTTTCTGAGCACAGGTACTTTGTGAGGTTTGTGTCTAATCCTACAGTAAGATGCATAAAATAGTATGTCAGAATTTTCAAACTCTGAAAGCCCAAAGAAAGTAGTAATAGTGGAAAAATGGGGATATGGAAACCTTTTTGGTAATTTTTCCAAGCTGAAATCCAAAGGCAAAAAAAAAAAAAAAAAAAAAAAGAAAAAAAGAAAAGAAAAGAAAAAGAAAAAGGAGGAGGAGGAGGAGGAGGAGGAAGAGAAATAGAGGTGGAAGACACCAACCCCAAGACCCTTTTGCAGATTCTATGGCACAAGTCAAGAAGATGTAGCCAGCCAGCTCCTAAATTTGCCACTAACCACAACTAAATATAATTTGAAACACCTGGAATGCTTTTTGACTAAAATGAACTGAAAGACCTTATAGAGTGGAGCAGTTGTCAGAATTTGTGCTGCCAGACAGATGGCGTCAATGCTCTCAGGACAATGAGACACAGTCAAAGGCTTAATTCACTCAACTGAGCTGTACCTCTGCACACGATTTACAGTTTACGCTTCATAACATATACTCTGCTAACGCCGTATGTTCAAGAAACCATCACCGGGTCTGTGAAAGAAAGACAGTTCCCAGTCAAATCCTCACCACCCTCTGTTACATGAGTGTGTTCACCTGGTGATAAACCACTGAGCTGTAACTTTGGATTTGCACGCTATTTTGTCCATGGGTTATATCTTAATAGAAACGTTTAACAACTTCCCGGCACCCTTTGGCTAAACTAGTGGCATCATTACACACTGCTGCAGAAATGCTTGAACAGCATATAGCATTCTGGCTTTTGGAATAAACTGACTACTTGAGGACTACTGGCGCATGGGCAATAAGAACCCACATTGCACCTAAATGCCTAGGGGAGAAATTATCCGTTGATGAAGGGGTATGCAGACTGGGCCGCTTAACCTGACATGCTGATTCAGCCATTTCCAAATTTGGGACAACTGTAATACTCTCCCAGTTCAGAGTTTACTCTAACCCCTAAAGAGAAAAAGCATCGCATGGTGTATGTATGCGTAACAGAAATTAATAGAAATTGGGTCAACAACAGCAATAGCACTGCTAGGAATTTACCCAAGGGATACAGGAGTACTCATGCATAGGGGCACTTGTACCCCAATGTTTACAGCAGCACTCTCAACAATAGCCAAATTATGGAAAGAGCCTAAATGTCCATCAACTGATGAATGGATAAAGAAACTGTGGTTTATATACACAATGGAGTACTACATGGCAATGAGAAAGAATGAAATATGGCCCTTTGTAGCAACATGGATGGAACTGGAGAGGGTGATGCTAAGTGAAATAAGCCATACAGAGAAAGACAGATACCATATGGTTTCACTCTTATGTGGATACTGAGAAACTTAACAGAAACCCATGGGGGAGGGGAAGGAAAAAAAAAAAAGAGGTTAGAGTGGAAGAGAGCCAAAGCATAAGAGACTCTTAAAAACTGAGAACAAACTGAGGGTTGATGGGGGGTGGGAGGGAGGGGAGGGTGGGTGATGGGTATTGAGGAGGGCACCTTTTGGGATGAGCACTGGGTGTTGTATGGAAACCAATTTGACAATAAACTTCAGATATTGAAAAAAATAAATAAGAAAGGAAGGAAGGAAGGAAGGAAGGAAGGAAGGAAGGAAGGAAGGAAAAGAAAGAAAGAAAGAAAGAAAGAAAGAAAGAAAGAAAGAAAGAAAGAAAGAAAGAAAGAAAGAAAGAAAGAAAGAAAGAAAGAAAGAAAGAAAGAAAGAAAGAAAGAAAGAAATTGGGTCAACAGGAATCCATTTTTGAAGTTTCAAAACATTCCTAACATGTGACATGCCACGGGATCATAAAATCTGGGCCAAGAATAACCAATCTGAATCAGCAGAAAATACCTACAAGAAACAGGACACCCAACCAAAACCTGTTGCCACAGGTATAACCCTATACAGTAGCTAAAAGATTACACAACAGGGAAAAGGAAAGTGAGTACTCTGTATGTGCCCAAACTATGGTCAATTAACATACTTTTTAAATATATGTTATAATTAAGTGCCTGCTACGTATTATGGAAAATGCATTTGGGGAGGAGAAAAATGTTACTTTTATTTGGATAGAAGAAGATTCATTTATTCATTTAACGAATATGTATCAAGAGACTTATATGGCTAGGTGTCAGGATCCAATATTTTTTTTGGAAGACACATTTTATGTCTTTGGGACCTCGAGTTACTTTGGAAGGCAGGAGGTGGAAGGTACTAACAGAGATGCAACAATTACAGAAAAATAAAATGTGATGTGCTATCAGGTGCTAAGCAATGCAGTATTAACTGTAGGTGATTGAAGGAAGGGGTATATTCAGTATAGATTTAGTACAGCTGCAGGGATGGGAGTGGGAGGGGGCACACAGTCTGGGCCTTCTAGCAAGGGCAGGTAAGACTGATCAAAGAGATAGGGTATTCCAAGCTGGGGCAGGTACAGTGCTACTCAAAGTGTAATTCCTGGCCTAGTGCCAGCCCCCAACTTTTTATTACCGGTGTTCACCAAGACCAGGCCAGAAATTATTAAGTATCTAGAGACTTTTATTGCAATTTGACATAGTAATTATGTTTTGTGAATCTAATAATAAACATGAAGCTTACATTTTAGATGTCTTTATAATTTCATTCTACTAATGATTTTTATTGTATTATAGTATCAATCCATTGAATTGATGGGTGAGAAGTTATAAAAATAACAGAGAGCGGGTCTCTCAGCACAGATCCTTTGAGAGGAGAATGGTGAAGATATATCTGACTCACATGGCTGGGGTGGGGAGGAAAGCTGGAGGAGACATGATATGATACCAAGGGCCTGGAGGAATTTCTACTGGAGACATTAAGCATTAGAAAGTCTTCATAGGTTCACAAATAAGGAAGTGACATGAAAAAAGAAGTTCTTTTGTGAGGCAGAGTCTGGCAGCAGTTGGCTGGGTTTGAGATCAATCTCTTGGAGAAACCCAGGGATTAGACTTAATGCAGTAATCTGGTGAGGATGCTGACTTTGAAATCCCTGCCCCTAGCCCAGAGGGATGGATAGTAGCGCTGTAGAACAAGAGGCAAATTTTATTGATTGATTGATTGATTGATTGATTATTTTTGAGAGACAGAGCGTGAGCAGGGGAGGGGCAGAGAGAGGGAGACACAGAATCGGAAGCAGGCTCCAGGCTCTGAGCTGTCAGCAGAGCCCAACGTGGGGCTTGAACCCACAAACTGTTAGGTCATGACGTGAGCCGAAGTCAGACGCCTAACCGACTGAGCCACCCAGGTGCCACAAGAGGCAAAATTTAGAGACATTGGCCATCTGGGGGTAAGAAAGGAGAAACAGGTCTCCAAAGTTTCTAGCTGTAAGCTGAACACAGAGAGACCTCACTTCTCTAAGTGGAAAAGCTAAGCCTCGACCAAGGATGACAAGTAAACAGAGGCTAGTAAGGAATGTGGGGAACCTCAAAACACGGAATTACTTGGAGGATGGAGAGGTTTTTCTGGGGAGGCTGGGTGGGGCAAGGGGTATAATCATGGGACACAAGAAAGGGCTAGAAAAGTAGCACTTCAAATACTGAGACTACAGATCTGTACCTCATCAAATCTGTATCATCTATAAACTAACCCACATGGTTTCTACCCTGAGATTCCACTGCACTGGAATTCATATATGTTAAAATGGCCACCTGTAGGGGCACCTGGGTGGCTCAGTCTGTTCAGAGTCCGACTTCAGCTCAGGTCATGATCTCACGTTCATGGGTTTGAGCCCCGCATTGGGCTCTGTGCTGACAGCTCAGAGTCTGGAGCCTGCTTTGGATTCTGTGTCTTCCTCTCTCTCTCTGCCCCTCTCATGCTCACTCTCTGTCTCTGTCTCTCAAAAACTAAAATAGTTTAAAAAAATTTTTTTAAATGGCTATCTGTAGAGGACACTGTAGGGGAGGAGCCTTTCCGTAAAGGTTTAAATAGAAATGCTTCCCTGGGACTCCTCCTTACAGGCATAGGCAACAGAATGGTACCTGAGATTTAACAGAATCTAATTAAGATGACCTCTGCTTGAGAACTTTCAGGAAGAATGTTTTATTGTGCCTTGAAAATACCCTCATATAAAGTTTACAATTAAAACACACTAGTCTGGGAGTGCCTGGGTGGATCAGTCAGTTACGCGCCCGACTTCAGCTCAGGTCATGATCTCACAGTTCCTGAGTTCGAGGCCCATATTGGGCTCCTTGCTGTCAGCACAGAGCCTGCTTGGAATTCTCTAGCCACCCCCCTTCTCAAAAATAAATAAAACATTTAAAAAACATTTTTTAAACACCACAAGTCTGTTAACATTTGGTTTGTGGTACATAAGTACTTCCAAGGGCATCTTATATGAAAAGTAGTGATTTTTCCCCCTTGCCAAACTTGTACCTGTAAGGGGTTGATTCTTATGATTTAATAAGCAGTATTTAGTAGACTGCTTTTATCTAAGTGTATTACTGTTAGTAATTTTCCAAAAGGATATACAGACAAATTGCTCCCAGAATCTGGCTGGGGAAAAAGCTTTACCAGATAAGACACCATCTATCTTGGATAAGAAATGCATTGTTTACCCCAGGGGCTATGGAAAATAAGAAAGCACCTAAGGGTACAGCGGACAACCAACAACCTAGAACAGATTAAGAAGCTAAGGAAGGGCTATGGGGCTACAGTGTCTTAAGAGGTCACACTTCAAGAAACTCCAATAAATGGTGGACCTAGGGTGGGGTGAGACTATGTCATTTCAAAAAAAATGTGTTGGCAATATAAGCTGATTCTCTTGTCACCACTAAAGCTTCTGGCCTATACTATGCCTGAATTAACTGTTCCTGAATGTGCCTTGCATTTTTCCTTATTATATAATCTTCCATTTTTGAAAATTATCATGTACATGGGGCACCTGGGTGGCTCAGTCGGTTAAGCATCTGACTTCAGCTCAGGTCACGATCTCGCGGTCTGTGAGTTTGAGCCCCGCGTCAGGCTCTGGGCTGATGGCTCAGAGCCTGGAGCCTGCTTCCGATTCTGTGTCTCCCTCTCTCTCCGCCCCTCCTCCGTTCGTGCTCTGTCTCTCTCTGTCTTAAAAATAAATAAACGTTAAAAAAAATTAAAAAAAAAAAGAAAATTATCATGTACAACAGCCTCTTCTGAATGAATGTAAGTGTATACTCCCTAGACTGTCATTTTGTAAACTGTGAATTATGGACCACTTGGTTCTAGGAGATGTTACTGTATTCCTCAAAAGAAAAAAAAAGTATGATTGTCCTATGGTCAACAAAAAGTCTGGGAAACACACAAACATATTAAAAACTCTGAGAAGTCCTGCAGTAAACAAATTCACTAAACTTTTTACTTACCTTATAATTTTGGAAATGCACAGAAAACCTTTTTGCCTCTCTGAGAGTGTTTATGAACCTCACAGCAAACACTATGTTTTACATAGGAAGTACTGCTTTGCCTATGCACAGTATTTAAAATAAAAACTAAAGGAAGTAGGTCATTAAAAGGAAAAAAAGTATTCATGTAAATTTTTTGGAGAAAATATATAATATTACTATTACTGTATCTTTCTTAAGTTTCTATTATGCTAACCAAAAATGAAATGTTGCAGATGCATTTGAATGAGGTGGAAAGAATAGCAGAGATCATTTTATTTTAAAAGAGCAGATATTGGGGTGCCTCGGTAGCTCAGTCAGTTAAGTGTATGACCCCTGATTTCAGCTCAGGTCAGATCTCTCAGTTCCTGGGATCGAGCCCCACACTGGGCTCTGCACTGACAGCGTGGAGCCTACTTGGGATTCTCTCTCCCTCTCTCTCTGCCCCCCCACCATGCACATGCTCTCTCTCCTTCAAAATATATAAACATTAAAAAATAATAATAATGATAAAAGGCTTTTAAAAAAATAAAAGGAGATATTTATAAAGTTATTTATATTAAGCATTAGAATTAATTTCACACTTTTAAAGTATATTTACTTTCCCAGCTGTACTCTCCATATTTTTTGTTTCTATTCCTGACTATGGGGGACAGCATTTTCCAAAACATTAGACTTGGTGGCAGAAGAAAAGTAGGTGGGATATAAAGTTAGCCACAAACCATCCATTCATATATAGACTTAACTGAGGATATATTTTTAAGGCTTATAAATATATAGATATAGATAATTTGATATGATTTTATTTTTCAAATGTTAGGTTATGGAAAAATCAAGCTGGAAGACCATACAGTCACTTTGCTTTTAGGAAAAAACTTCTGCATTTTGCTAAATGTTTGCATAGTTTATTAGATCTCCTAGTGGAGGCACAAAAGTCGATTTCTAAACACTGTGTTTTCTTCAATAACTGCTCTTTTCTAAATTAAGAATAAGAAAGGATGAAAAATGACACTATATATGCAAAGGGAAACTCTTAATCATCCCTAAAGTTTTACCACATAAGAATGAGCTAAATATCTGCAAACATAAAGATTAAAACACTGAACGGATTTTTTGAACAAACAAATCCTTATATACGTTTGACTAAGGGAAAAGCAATTTATTTTCATATCCTAGAAAAGAAATTCCAAGTAGCTGTTTTTAAATTTTTTTTAATGTTTATTTATTTTTGAGAGAGACAGACAGACAGACCATGAGTAGGGTAAGGGCAGAGAGAGAGCAAGACACAGAATCGCAAGCAGGCTCCAGGCTCCAGGTTCCATGCTGTCAGCACAGAGCCTGATGCGGGGCTCAAACCTACGAACCGCGAGATCATGACCCGAGCCGAAGTCAGACACTTAACCGACTGAGCCACCCAGGCACCCCATCCATGTAGGTGTTTTTAAAACATAATGTTAATTGTTAATAAAAGAAAAAAATGACTTGGTGAAGCTGGCCAGACATATCACAACACAACAGCTTCTTTGAAATTAAACACATCAACAGCCACTCTGGAAAACAGTGTGGAGGTTCCTCAAAAAATTAAAAATAGACCTACCCTATGACCCAGCAATAGCACTGCTAGGAATTTACCCAAGGGAAACAGGATACAGGAGTACTCATGCATAGGGGCACTTGTACCCCAATGTTTACAGCAGTACTCTCAACAATAGCCAAATTATGGAAAGAGCCTAAATGTCCATCAACTGATGAATGGATAAAGAAATTTTGGTTTATATACACAATGGAGTACTATGTGGCAATGAGAAAGAATGAAATATGGCCCTTTGTAGCCACGTGGATGGAACTGGAGAGTGTGATGCTAAGTGAAATAAGCCATACAGAGAAAGATACCATATGTTTTCACTCTTATGTGGATCCTGAGAAACTTAACAGAAACCCATGGGGGAGGGGAAGGAAAAAAAAAAAAAAGAGGTTAGAGTGGGAGAGAGCCAAAGCATAAGAGACTCTTAAAAACTGAGAACAAACTGAGGGTTGATGGGGGGGGGGGGAGGGTAGGTGATGGGCATTGAAGAGGGCATCTTTTGGGATGAGCACTGGTGTTGTATGGAAACCAATTTGACAATAAATTTCATATATTAAAATAAATAAATAAATAAATAATAAATAATAAAAATAAAATACAAAAAAAAGAAATTAAACACATCAACTTTTTTTAATCTCAAAGAATAACAAGCATTAGTAATTAAAAAAATAATCAAGTTAGGACTTACTTATTATGACTTTTTAAAAAGCAAACCAGGCCCAGGGTGCCTGGGTGGCTTAGTCAGTTAAGTATCTGACTCTTGATTTTGGCTCAGGTCATGATATTAATGGTTCATGAGTTCGACCCCTGCACCAGGCTCTGCACTGGCAGTGCAGAGCCTGCTTGGGATTCTCTCTCTGCTCTCTGCTTCTCTGCCTCTCTACCTCTCTGCCTCTCTGCCTCTCTCTCTCTCTCTCTCTCTCTCTCTCTCTCTCTCTCTCTCTCTCAGAATAAATAAACTTTTAAAAAAGATTTTTTAAAAAAAGCAAACCAGGTTCAATTAAAACGTTTGCACTACTAAAAGTAAATAAGCAAAGTCACAATGACAAAATGAAAATAGCAGCAATTAAGATGGCATAAGAAAAGCAGAATAAGATGGATGTTCTAACAAGTACATAAGACAACAGTTCTATGGCAAATAACCATTAGATTATTAGAAATAAAACAATTACTGGACATAGCAATAAGAAAATAACATAAGTTAAGGAATTAAGGCCATCCTTTCACATCATTTTGAACCATCTCTCAAATCTACAAGAGTATGAATTTAAAACGAAAAAACAGTCCACTGTTAAGTGAAATCGGATATTTATAATGCTAAATTTTATGCAATAAATATAATACAAATAATTATAGATTGAATTAAACAAAATATGACCCTAATTGGTGATAAAAATACATGTTAAAAATGGCTACTCTTTTCATATTTGCTAATACAAATTAAGAGGCAAGACATGGAGTGCCTGGGTGGCTCAGTTATTAAGCGTCCAACTTCAGCTCAGGTCATGATCTCGCAGTTTGTGAGTTCGAGCCCCACGTCGGGCTCTGTGCAGACAGCTGGGAACCTGGAGCCTTGCTTGGGATTCTGTGTCTCCTTCTCTCTCTGCCCCTCCCCCACTTGTGCTCTGTCTCTATCAAAAATAAATAAATCTAAAAAAATTTTTTTGAAAAAGAGTCAAGACATTAGTCACAGAATCTGAAAAAAAACAAATTTTAAATCCCCCCCCCGCATTATAAAATGATAAAAAAAAGCACCAGATAATGATTTCTTAAATATTTACTCAATAAAAGAAAAATCTTGGGGCGCCTGGGTGGCGCAGTCGGTTAAGCGTCCGACTTCAGCCAGGTCACGATCTCGCGGTCCGTGAGTTCGAGCCCCGCGTCGGGCTCTGGGCTGATGGCTCAGAGCCTGGAGCCTGTTTCCGATTCTGTGTCTCCCTCTCTCTCTGCCCCTCCCCCGTTCATGCTCTGTCTCTCTCTGTCTCAAAAATAAATAAACGTTAAAAAAAATTTTTTTTAATAAAAGAAAAATCTAATGATTTTTTACAAAACAAAAAACTGATAAATTTAATACGACAAACACAATCCCACCTGAAGAATATTCTATCATTTGAATGTAAAGAATCAAATTAGCAACAAAAACAACAATGAAAGAATTCAGTATATCTAAACAAAACAACCACACTATGATATAATCACCAGGTTAATCATAATATTCTAGTGAAGAATTTTGGGAAAACGTTTTTTCACAATAATTTATCATATACTTACAGACATTCTCAATAAGAATAATACTATAGGACTTTTACACAGCACAAGACAGTAAGATAAGAAATGGAATACAAGAACATACCCAAGCCACATGGAAACTGTAAAAATATATCTTTTTTAAATGACAACGGAATCAAAATAGGGACTATTTAAAATATAAACAGTGAATCAAGATATATTCATAATTCTATATGCCTCTCTTAAGAGCAGTTTTAAAAAACTAATGAACTGCTAGTACAATTAAACAAAAAGAGAAAAGCACACAAATTATTGACTTTAAAGATATATAGTTAATGCAAAACTATTTAAATTGTTAGGGAGTTCCACATGCAACTATGGTTTTTAAAGAATGAAAGGAATAACCTCTTGGGGAAAAAAAAAGCTTACATACGTAAATTGAATTAGAGAATCTAAACAGACCAAAGAAATAAGCAATATTGGGGCACGTGGGTGGCTCAGATGGTTAAGTGTTCAACTCTTGATTTCCGCTTGGGTTATAATCTCAGTTTGTGATATCAAGCCCCATGTCAGGCTCTGCACTGACAGCACGGAGCCTGCTTGGGATTCTCTAACCCCCTTCTCCCCCCAGCCCGCACATGCGCATGCAAGAACACTTACTCCCTCTCAATACATAAACTTTAAAAAAGAAATAAACAATATTATCAACAAACTTCAACAGAAACAAAAATCTCACTTATGTTTAAATATTAAAGGAAGGGGTGCTGAGTGGCTCAATCGGTTAAGTGTCTGACTTCAGCTCAGGTCATGATCTCAAAGCTCGTGAGTTTGAGCCCCGCATCAGGCTCTGTGCTGACAGCTCAGAGTCTGGAGCCTGCTTCAGATTCTGTGTCTCCCCCTCTCTCTGCTCCTCCCACTCTCGTACTCTTTCTTTCTCTCTCTTACATATAAACATTAAATTTTTTTCATAAAATAAAAAAACTAAAAAAATAAATACTAAATGAATGATAATCCAATCACAGAAATGGTCCCTAAAAGTGTTCTATCAAATTCATTTTCATGAGGTGAATGTCAGCTTGGTTATTACACCAGACTTAAGGCTAAAATCTCAAAAGGAAAATTACAGATAGGTCTTATTTGTGAACTTAGATGCAAAATTTGAAATAAAATTTTAACAAATCACTTTAAAAGAATTGTTCTTCATGTTCTCTCAGGTTTTAGCCTGAGGCTGCAAGGCTAATTTTATTTTTATTATTTTTTAAATTTTTTTTTTCAACGTTTATTTATTTTTGGGACAGAGAGAGACAGAGCATGAATGGGGGAGGGGTAGAGAGAGAGGGAGACACAGAATCGGAAACAGGCTCCAGGCTCTGAGCCATCAGCCCAGAGCCCGACGCGGGGCTCGAACTCACGGACCGCGAGATCGTGACCTGGCTGAAGTCGGACGCTCAACCGACTGCGCCACCCAGGCGCCCCTTTTTATTATTTTTTTAAATAACATGGCACTGTCTAGGGAGCTTGGAGTAAAGGCTGATTTTAAAGTTTATTTATTCACTTAGGATAATATCCCTCCAGTTCCATCCACATTGCTACAAATGGCCAGATTTCATTCTTTCTCATTGCCAAGCAGTATTCCAATGTATATATAAACAACATCTTCTTTATCCATTTATCAATTGGTGGACATTTAGGCTCTTTCCATAATTTGGCTATTGTTGAAAGTGCTGCTATAAACATTGGAGTACATGTGCCCTTATGCATCAGCACTCCTGAAAGTGGGTGATGGGCATTGAGGAGGACACTTGTCAGGATGAGCACTGGGTATTGTATGGAAACCAATTTGACAAAAATTATATTAAAAATAATAAAATAAAATAAAGTTTATTAATTCATTTTGACAGAAAGAGAGAGAGAGAGAGAGAGAGAGAAGGGGAGGGGCAGAGATAGGGAGAGAAAGAGAATCCCAGGCTCTGTCAGTGCAGAGCCTGATGTGGGGCTTGAACCCACGAACTGCGAGATCATGACCAGAGCTAAAATCCAGAGTCCAATGCTCAACCAAATGAGCCACCCAGGTGCCCCTAAAGGCTGATTTTCAATAAGACCAATGACTCATGAAAGAAGTAATAAAAATAAAGTAGATAAACAATGGTTTTAAAAAATCTGAAAATTCAAGACTTATTTCTGTCTTTAAAAGTAGGTAGGGAGACCTGGTGAAGATGGAGGCATAGGAGGACGCTGGGCTCACCGTGTCCTGCTGATCACTTAGATTCCACTCACACCTGCCTAAAAAACCCAGAAAACTGCCAGAAGAATAGCAGAACGGAGTCTCCGGAGCCAAGCGCAGACGAGAGGCCCACGGAAGAGGGTAGGAAGGGCGGAGAGGCTGTGCGTGCTCCACGGACAGGCGGGAGGGAGCCGGGGTGGAGGGGCGGACCGCCGGCCAAGCAGAGCCCCCAAGTCTGGCTTGCAAAAACAGAGGGGCTGGACGGAGTGTGTTCCCACAGCAAGCGGAACTTGACATCTGGAAGGTTATAAGTTAACAGCTCTGCTAGGAGAACGGGTGAGCTGGAGGACAATGGGAAGGAGAGTTGTTGAGCCCCAGACAACAGAGCTCAGCTTGGCGGGGAACAAAGGCGCTCGCCAGCGCCATCTCCCTCGCCCATCCCCCAGCCAAAATCCCAAAGGGAACGAGTTCCTGCCAGGGAACTTGCTTGCACCAAGCAAACACCCAACACTGTGCTTCTGCGGATCCATCCCTCCGGCGGGCCTGACTCCCTCCCGGTGCCGCAGGGCCCCTACCGAAGCGGATCTGCGAAGGAAAAGGGAGCTCAGCCTGCCCCTCCGCCCCTGTGCACCTTCCCGATCCACCCCAGCTAATACGCCACATCCCCAGCACCACAAGCCTGGCAGTGTGCAAGTACCCCAGACGGGCCACGCCACCCCACAGTGAATCCCGCCCCTAGGAGAGGGGAAGAGAAGGCACACACCAGTCTGACTGTGGCCCCAGCGGTGGGCTGAGGGCAGACATCAGGTCTGAATGCAGCCCCATCAACCAACGCAAGTTATTCAAGACAGCACAGGGTAAGTGCCCTGCAGGCCCGCACCACTCCAGGTACTATCCAAAATGACGAAACGGAAGAATTCCGCTAAGAAAAACGTCCAGGAAATAACGACAGCTAACGAACTGATCAAAAACGATTTACACAACATAACAGAAAGTGAATTTAGAATAATAGTAATAAAATTAATCGCTGGGTTTGAAAACAGTATAAAAGACAGCAGAGAATCTATTGCTCCAGAGATCATGGGACTAAGGAACAGCCAGGAGGAGCTAAAAAATGCTATTAATGAGCTGCAAAATAAAATGGAGATGGCCAGGGCTCAGATTGAAGAGGCAGAGGAGAGAATAGGTGAACTAGAAGATAAAATTATGGAAATAGAAGAAGCTGAGAAAAAGAGAGATAAAAAAAAATCCAGAAGTATAAGGGGAAAATAAGACAACTAAGTGATGCACTAAAGAGAAATAATCTACGCATAATTGGTATTCAAGAGGAGGAAGAGAGAGGGAAAGGTGCTGAAGGGGTACTTGAAGAAATCATAGCTGAGAACTTCCGGATCTGGGGAAGGAAAAAGGCACTGAAATACAAGAGGCACAAAGAACTCCCTTCAGACGGAACTTGAATCGATCTTCTGCACCACATAGCATAGTGAAACTGGCAAAATACAAGGTTAAAGAGAAAATTCTGAAAGAAGCTAGGGATAAACGTGCTCTAACATATAAAGGGAGACCTATAAGACTCGTGACAGATCTCTCTACTGAAACATGGCAGGCTAGAAAGGAATGACAGGAGATCTTCAATGTGCTGAACAGAAAAAATATGCAGCCGAGAATCCTTTATCCAGCAAATGTGTCATTTAGAATAGAAGGAGAGATAAAGGTCTTCCCAAACAAACAAAAACTGAAGGAATTTGTCACCACTAAACCAGCCCTACAAGAGATCCTAAGGGGGATCCTGTGAGACAAAGTACCAGAGACATCACTGCAAGCATGAAACCTATGGATATCACAATGACTCTAAACCCAAATCTTTGTATAATAACACTGAATGTAAATGGACTAAATATGCCAACCAAAAGACACAGGATATCAGAATGGATAAAAAAACAAGACCCATCTATTTGCTGTCTACAAGAGTCTCATTTTAGACCTGAGGACACCTTCAGATTGAGAGTGAGGGGATGGAGAACTATTTATCATGTGACTGGAAGTCAAAAGAAAGCTGGAGTAGCCATACTTATATCAGACACACTACACTTTAAATTAAAGGCTGTAACAAGAGATGAAGAAGGGCATTATATAATAATTACAGGGTCTATCCATCGGGAAGAGCTAACAATTATAACAGTCTATGCGCCGAATACCGGAGCCCCCGAATATATAAAACAATTACTCACAAACATAAGCAACCTTATTGATAAGAATGTGGTAATTGCAGGGGACTTTAACACTCCACTTGCAGAAATGGATAGATCATCTAGACACACGGTCAATAAAGAAACAAGGGCCCTGAATGACACATTGGATCAGATGGACTTGACAGATATATTTAGAACTCTGCAACCCAAAGCAACAGAATAGACTTTCTTCTCGCGTGCACGTGGAACATTCTCCAAGACAGATCACATACTGGGTCACAAAACAGCCCTTCATAAGTATACAAGAATTGAAATTATACCATGCATACTTTCAGACCACAATGCGATGAAGCTTGAAATCAACCACAGGAAAAAGTCTGGAAAACCTCCAAAAGCATGGAGGTTAAAGAACACCCTATGAAAGAATGAATGGGTCAACCAGGCAATTAGAGAAGAAACTAAAAAATATATGGAAACAAACGAAAATGAAAATACAACAATCCAAACGCTTTAGGATGCAGCGAAGGCAGTCCTGAGAGGAAAATACATTGCAATCCAGGCCTATCTCAAGAAACAAGAAAAATCCCAAATACAAAATCTAACCGCACACCTAAAGGAAATAGAAGCAGAAGAGCAAAGACAGCCTAAATCCAGCAGAAGAAGAGAAATAATAAAGATCAGAGCAGAAATAAACAATATAGAATCTAAAAAACTGTAGAGCAGATCAACGAAACCAAAAGTTGTTTTTTTGAAAAAATAAACAAAATTGACGAACCTCGAGGCAGGCTTCTCTAAAAGAAAAGGGAGATGCCCCAAATAGATAAAATCATGAATGAAAATGGAATTATTACAACCAATCCCTCAGACATACAAACAATTATCAGGGAATACTATGAAAAATTATATGCCAACAAATTGGACAACCTGGAAGAAATGGACAAATTCCTAAACACCACACTCTTCCAAAACTCAATCAGGAGGAAATAGAAAGCTTGAACAGACCCATAACCAGCGAAGAAATTGAATTGGTCATCAAAAATCTCCCAACAAATAAGAGTCCAGGACCAGATGGCTTCCCAGGGGAGTTCTACCAGACGTTTAAAGCAGAGATAATACCTATCCTTCTCAAGCTATTCCAAGAAATAGAAAGGGAAGGAAAACTTCCAGACTCATTCTATGAAGCCAGTATTACTTTGATTCCTAAACCAGACAGAGACCTAGTAAAAAAAGAGAACGACAGGCCAATATCCCTGATGAATATGGATGCAACAATTCTCAACAAGATACTACCAAATCGAATTCAACAGCATATAAAAAGAATTATTCACCATGATCAAGTGGGATTCATTCCTGGGATGCAGGGCTGGTTCAACATGAGCAAATCAATCAACGTGATACATCACATTAATAAAAGAAAAGAGAAGAACCATATGATCCTGTCAATCGATGCAGAAAAGGCCTTTGACAGAATCCAGCACCCTTTCTTAATAAAAACCCTTGAGAAAGTCGGGATAGAAGGAACATACTTACACATCATAAAAGCCATTTATGAAAAGCCCACAGCTAACATCATCCTCAATGGGGAAAAACTGAGAGCTTTTTCCCTGAGATCAGGAACACGACAGGGATGCCCACTCTCACCGCTGTTGTTTAACATAGTGTTGGAAGTTCTAGCATCAGCAATCAGACAACAAAAGGAAATCAAAGGCATCAAAATTGGCAAAGATGAAGTCAAGCTTTCGCTTTTTGCAGATGACATGATATTATACATGGAAAATCCGACAGACTCCACCAAAAGTCTGCTAGAACTGATACATGTATTTAGCAAAGTCGCAGGATACAAAATCAATGTACAGAAATCAGTTGCATTCTTGTACTTAACAATGAAGCAACAGAAAGACAAATAAAGAAACTGATCCCATTCACAATTGCACCAAGAAGCATAAAAAACCTAGGGATAAATCTAACCAAAGATGTAAAAGATCTGTATGCTGAAAACTATAGAAAGCTTATGAAGGTAATTGAAGAAGATATAAAGAAATGGAAAAACATTCCGTGCTCATGGATTGGAAGAATATTGTCAAAATGTCAATACTACCCAAAGCTATCTACACATTCAATGCAATCCCAATCAAAATTGCACCAGCATTCTTCTCGAAACTAGAACAAGCCATCCTAAAATTCATATGGAACCACAAAAGGCCCCGAATAGGCAAAGTAATTTTGGAAAAGACCGAAGTGGGAGGAATCACAAACTGAGGGTTAATGGGGGGTGGGTAATGGGTATTGAGGAGGGCACCTTTTGGGATGAGCACTGGGTGTTGTATGGAAACCAATTTGACAACAAACTTCGTATATTGAAAGAAACAAAGATCCAGACTTCAAAAAAAAATAAATAAATAATAAATAAAATAAAAGGCACCTGGGTGGTTCAGTTAAGCATCCAACTCTTTTTTTTTATAATTACATCTTTTTTTTAAACATTTATTTATTGTTAAGAGACAAAGAGAGACAGAGCATGAGCAGGGGAGGGGCAGAGAGAGAGAGGGAGACACAGAATCCGAAGCAGGCTCCAGGCTCTGAGCTGCCAGCACAGAACCCGATGCGGGGCTTGAACTCACAAACAGTGAGATCAGACCTGAGCCGAAGTCGGATGCTTAACTGACTGAGCCACCCAGGTGCCCCAAGCATCCAACTCTTGATCTCAGCTCAGGTATTGATCTCAGGGTCATGAGTTCAAGCCCTGCACTGGGCTTTGCACTGGGCATGAAACCCACTTAAAAATAAGTAAATAAAAATAAATTAAAAACAGCCATTAAAATAAGTGTTTGTATCATGCTATCTGAAACATGAAAAAGAATATAAAAAAATGTCAGCTGAAAATGAATCTCAACATGAAAACTCGACAACTGCAGAACCAATGATAAAAGCAATGTGAAAGGATTTTCTAATATGCAAACAGAAACAAAGGAGAGAGAGAAAAATTTGTAAAAAAGTAAATAAATAAGGGGTGCCTAGGTGGCTCAGTCGGTTAAGCGTCTGACTTCAGCTCAGGTCATGATCTCGCAGTCTGTGGGTTTAAGCCCCACGTTGGGCTCTGTACTGACAGCTCAGAGCTCAGAGCCTAGAGCCTGCCTCAGATTCTGTGTCTCCCTCTCTCTGCCCCCTCCTTCCACCAACCACTTCTCCTGTCTCTCTCAAAAATAAACAAAATCAAAAATAAAGAAACAAACTGTAATATAAATAGTTGGGTGTTTTAAATCTGTGTAATTGTTTTCCACGCATGCACACAAACTTGCAGTGAAACTTCACAACACTTTCAGTAGTGAAGTTTGCCATTACCTAGCTGCAACCTGTATTTTTTAGAGGGGACCAGGCTTTATGTATAGGTAACTCAGCTTACACTATTTTCCTGCTCCTCTGTTTCTCTTTTAACTGCCTATAACATAAAAAGCAAGTACTTCTTGTAAATTACTTGCTGTACTTACTAAGTAGGGGAATTTATGCTCCTTTTCCTCATTTTAAAACCAGATGAATGGAACATGTTACATTACTTTTTAAAAGTTGCTCTGGAAAACAGTGTGGAGGTTCCTCAAAAAATTAAAAACAGACCTACCCTATGACCCAGCAGTAGCACTGGAATTTACCAAGTAGCTAGGAATTTACCCAAGGGATACAGGAGTACTGATGCATAGGGGCACTTGTACCCCAATGTTTATAGCAGCACTCTCAACAATAGCCAAATTGTGGAAAAAGCCTAAATGTCCATCAACTGATGAATGGATAAAGAAATTGTGGGTTATATACACAATGGAATACTACGTGGCAATGAGAAAGAATGAAATATGGCCTTTTGTAGCAACGTGGATGGAACTGGAAAGTGTGATGCTAAGTGAAATAAGCCATACAGAGAAAGACAGATACCATATGGTTTCACTCTTATGTGGATCCTGAGAAACTTAACAGAAACCCGTGGGGGAGGGGAAGGAAAAAAAAAAAGAGGTTAGAGGGGGAGAGAGCCAAAGCATAAGAGACTCTTGAAAACTGAGAACAAACTGAGGGTTGATGGGGGGTGGGAGAAAGGGGAGGGTGGGTGATGGGCATTAAAGAAGGCATCTTTTGGGATGAGCACTGGGTGTTGTATGGAAACCAATATGACAATAAATTTCATATATTAAAAAAAGAAAAATAAATAAAATAAAATAAACATTAAAATTATAAAAAAATAAAAGAAAAGCAAAAGTTGCGACGGTCGGAAGATGGCGGCTTAGATGGACGCTGGGCTCACCGCGCATCCTGCTGATCACTTAGATTCCACCTACACCTGCCTAAATAACCCAGAAAACCGCCAGAGGATTAGCAGAACGGAGTCGCCGGAGCCAAGCGCAGATGAGAGGCCCAAGGAAGAGGGTAGGAAGGGCAGAGAGGCGATGCGCGCTGCATGGACTGGTGGGAGGGAGCCGGGGCAAAGGGGCAGCCCCCCTGCCAAGCAGAGCCCCTGAGTCTGGCTGGCAAAAGCGGAGGGGCTGACGGAGTGTGTTCCAACAGCAAGCGCGACTTAGCATCTGGGAGGTCATAAGTTAACAGCTCTGCTCGGGAAGCGGGAAGGCTGGAGGACAAAGGGAGGGAGAGTTGCTAAGCTCCGGGACAACAGAGCGCAGCTTGGCGGGGAACAAAGGCGCTCACCAGCGCCATCTCCCTCGCTCATGCCCCAGCCAAAATCCCAAAGGGAACCGGTTCCTTCCAGGGAACTTGCTTGCTCCACACAAACACCCAATGCTGTGCTTCTGCGGAGCCAACCCTCCGGTAGTGGGTCTGACTCCCTCCCGCTGCCACAGGGCCCCTCCTGAAGTGGATCACCTAAGGAGAAGCGAGCTAAGCCTGCCCCTCCTGCCCCCATGCACTTTGCCTGCCCACCCCAGCTAGTAAGCCAGATCTCCAGCACCACAAGCCTGGCACTGTGCAAGTAGCCCAGACGGGCCATGCCACCCCACAGTGAATCCCGCCCCTAGGAGAGGGGAAGAGAAGGCACACACCAGTCAGACTGTGGCCCCATCAGTGGGCTGGGGTCAGACGTCAGGTTTGACTGCAGCTCTGCCCCCCAACTCCAGTTATACACCACAGCACAGGGGAAGTGTCCTGCAGGCCCACACCACTCCAGGGACTATCCAAAATGACCAAATGGAAGAATTCCCCTCAGAAGAATCTCCAGGAAATAACAACAGCCAATGAACTGATCAAAAAGGAATTAAATAATATAACAGAAAGTGAATTTAGAATAATAGTCATAATTTTAATCGCTGGGCTTGAAAACAGTATAGAGGACAGCAGAGAATCTCTTGCTACAGAGATCAAGGGACTCAGGAACAGTCACGCGGAGCTGAAAAACGCTTTAAACGAAATGCAAAACAAAATGGAAACCACAAGAGCTCGGATTGAAGAGGCAGAGGAGAGAATAGGTGAACTAGAAGATAAAGTTATGGAAAAATAGGAAGCTGAGAAAAAGAGAGATAAAAAATCCAGGAGTATGAGGGGAAAATTAGAGAACTAAGTGATACACTAAAAAGAAATAATATACGCATAATTGGTATCCCAGAGGAGGAAGAGACAGGGAAAGGTGCTGAAGGGGTACTTGAAGAAATCATAGCTGAGAACTTCCCTGAACTGGGGAAGGAAAAATGCATTGAAATCCAAGAGGCACAGAGAACTCCCTTCAGACGTAACTTGAATCGATCTTCTGCACGACATATCATAGTGAAACTGGCAAAATACAAGGATAAAGAGAAAATTCTGAAAGCAGCAAGGGATAAACGTGCCCTCACATATAAAGGGAGACCTATAAGACTCGTGACTGATCTCTCTTTTGAAACTTGGCAGGCCAGAAAGGATTGGCACGAGATCTTCAATGTGCTGAACAGAAAAAATATGCAGCCGAGAATCCTTTATCCAGCAAATGTGTCATTTAGAATAGAAGGAGAGATAAAGGTCTTCCCAAACAAACAAAAACTGAAGGAATTTGTCACCACTAAACCAGCCCTACAAGAGATCCTAAGGGGGATCCTGTGAGACAAAGTACCAGAGACATCACTGCAAGCATGAAACCTATGGATATCACAATGACTCTAAACCCAAATCTTTGTATAATAACACTGAATGTAAATGGACTAAATATGCCAACCAAAAGACATAGGATATAAGAATGGATAAAAAAACAAGACCCATCTATTTGCTGTCTACAAGAGACTCATTTTAGACCTGAGGACACCTTCAGATTGAGAGTGAGGGGATGGAGAACTATGTATCATGCTACTGGAAGTCAAAAGAAGGCTGGAGTAGCCATACTTATATCAGACACACTACACTTTAAATTAAAGGCTGTAACAAGAGATGAAGAAGGGCATTATATAATAATTACAGGGTCTATCCATCGGGAAGAGCTAACAATTATATATGTCTATGTGCCGAATACCGGAGCCCCCGAATATATAAAACAATTACTCACAAACATAAACAACCTTATTGATAAGAATGTGGTAATTGCAGGGGACTTTAACACTCCACTTACAGAAATGGATAGATCATCTAGACACACGGTCAATAAAGAAACAAGGGCCCTGAATGACACATTGGATCAGATGGACTTGACAGATATATTTAGAACTCTGCAACCCAAAGCAACAGAATAGACTTTCTTCTCGAGTGCACATGGAACATTCTCCAAGATAGATCATATACTGGGTCACAAAACAGCCCTTCATAAGTATACAAGAATTGAAATTATACCATGCATACTTTCAGACCACAATGCTATGAAGCTTGAAATCAACCACAAGGAAAAGTCTGGAAAACCTCCAAAAGCATGGAGGTTAAAGAACACCCTACTAAAGAATGAATGGGTCAACCAGGCAATTAGAGAAGAAACTAAAAAATATATGGAAACAAACGAAAATGAAAATACAACAATCCAAACGCTTTGGGATGCAGCGAAGGCAGTCCTGAGAGGAAAATACACTGCAATCCAGGCCTATCTCAAGAAACAAGAAAAATCCCAAATACAAAATCTAACCGCACACCTAAAGGAAATAGAAGCAGAACAGCAAAGGCAACCTAAACCCAGCAGGAGAAGAGAAATAATAAAGATCAGAGCAGAAATAAACAATATAGAATCTAAAAAAACTGTAAAGCAGATCAACGAAACCAAGAGTTGGGTTTTTGAAAAAATAAACAAAATTGACGAACCTCGAGGCAGGCTTCTCTAAAAGAAAAGGGAGATGCCCCAAATAGATAAAATCATGAATGAAAATGGAATTATTACAACCAATCCCTCAGAGATACAAACAATTATCAGGGAATACTATGAAAAATTATATGCCAACAGACTGGACAACCTGGAAGAAATGGACAAATTCCTAAACACCACACTCTTCCAAAACTCAATCAGGAGGAAATAGAAAGCTTGAACAGACCCATAACCAGCGAAGAAATTGAATCGGTCATCAAAAATCTCCCAACAAATAAGAGTCCAGGACCAGATGGCTTCCCAGGGGAGTTCTACCAGACGTTTAAAGCAGAGATAATACCTATCCTTCTCAAGCTATTCCAAGAAATAGAAAGGGAAGGAAAACTTCCAGACTCATTCTATGAAGCCAGTATTACTTTGATTCCTAAACCAGACAGAGACCCAGTAAAAAAAGAGAACGACAGGCCAATATCCCTGATGAATATGGATGCAAAAATTCTCAATAAGATACTAGCAAATCGAATTCAACAGCATATAAAAAGAATTATTCACCATGATCAAGTGGGATTCATTCCTGGGATGCAGGGCTGGTTCAACATGAGCAAATCAATCAATGTGATACATCACATTAATAAAAGAAAAGAGAAGAACCATATGATCCTGTCAATCGATGCAGAAAAGGCCTTTGAAAAAATCCAGCACCCTTTCTTAATAAAAACCCTTGAGGGGCGCCTGGGTGGCGCAGTCGGTTAAGCGTCTGACTTCAGCCAGGTCACGATCTCACGGTCCGTGAGTTCGAGCCCCGCGTCAGGCTCTGGGCTGATGGCTAAGAGCCTGGAGCCTGTTTCCGATTCTGTGTCTCCCTCTCTCTCTGCCCCTCCCCCGTTCATGCTCTGTCTCTCTCTGTCCCAAAAATAAATAAAAACGTTGAAAAAAAAAAACCCTTGAGAAAGTCGGGATAGAAGGAACATACTTACACATCATAAAAGCCATTTATGAAACGCCCACAGCTAACATCATCCTCAATGGGGAAAAACTGAGAGCTTTTTCCCTGAGATCAGGAACACGACAGGGATGCCCACTCTCACCGCTGTTGTTTAACATAGTGCTGGAAGTTCTAGAGTCAGCAATCAGACAACAAAAGGAAATCAAAGGCATCGAAATTGGCAAAGATGAAGTCAAGCTTTCGCTTTTTGCAGATGACATGATATTATACATGGAAAATCCGATCGACTCCACCAAAAGTCTGCTAGAACTGATACATGAATTCAGCAAAGTTGCAGGATACAAAATCAATGTACAGAAATCAGTTGCATTCTTATACACTAATAGTGAAGCAACAGAAAGACAAATAAAGAAACTAATCCCATTCACAATTGCACCAAGAAGCATAAAATACCTAGGGATAAATCTAACCAAAGATGTAAAAGATCTGTATGCTGAAAACTATAGAAAGCTTATGAAGGTAATTGAAGAAGATATAAAGAAATGGAAAGACATTCCCTGCTCATGGATTGGAAGAATAAATATTGTCAAAATGTCAATACTACCCAAAGCTATCTACACATTCAAGGCAATCCCAATCAAAATTGCACCAGCATTCTTCTCGAAACTAGAACAAGCCATCCTAAAATTCATATGGAACCACAAAAGGCCCCGAATAGCCAAAGTAATTTTGAAGAAGACGACCAAAGCAGGAGGCATCACAATCCCAGACTTTAGCCTCCACTACAAAGCTGTAATCATCAAGACAGCATGGTATTGGCACAGAAACAGACACGTAGACCAATGGAATAGAATAGAAACCCCAGAACTAGACCCACAAACATATGGCCAACTCATCTTTGACAAAGCAGGAAAGAACATCCAATGGAAAAAAGACAGTCTCTTTAACAAATGGTGCTGGGAGAACTGGACAGCAACATGCAGAAGGTTGAAACTAGACCACTTTCTCACACCATTCACAAAAATAAACTCAAAATGGATAAAGAACCTGAATGTGAGACAGGAAACCATCAAAACCCTAGAGGAGAAAGCAGGAAAAGACCTCTCTGACCTCAGCCGTAGCAATCTCTTACTCGACACATCCCCAAAGGCAAGGGAATTAAAAGCAAAAATGAACTACTGGGACCTTATGAAGATAAACAGCTTCTGCACAGCAAAGGAAACAACCAACAAAACTAAAAGGCAACCAACGGAATGGGAAAAGATATTTGCAAATGACATATCAGACAAAGGGCTAGTATCCAAAATCTATAAAGAGCTCACCAAACTCCACACCCGAAAAACAAATAACCCAGTGAAGAAATGGGCAGAAGACATGAATAGACACTTCTCTAAAGAAGGCATCCGGATGGCCAACAGGCACATGAAAAGATGCTCAATGTCACTCCTCATCAGGGAAATACAAATCAAATCCACACTCAGATATCACCTCACGCCAGTCAGAGTGGCCAAAATGAACAAATCAGGAGACTATAGATGCTGGAGAGGATGTGGAGAAACGGGAACCCTCTTGCACTGTTGGTGGGAATGCAAACTGGTGCAGCCGCTCTGGAAAACAGTGTGGAGATTCCTCAGAAAATTAAAAATAGACCTACCCTATGACCCAGCAGTAGCACTGCTAGGAATTTACCCAAGGGATACAGGAGTAGTGATGCATAGGGGCACTTGTACCCCAATGTTTATAGCAGCACTCTCAACAATAGCCAAATTATGGAAAGAGCCTAAATGTCCATCAACTGATGAATGGATAAAGAAACTGTGGTTTATATACACAATGGAGTACTACGTGGCAATGAGAAAGAATGAAATATGGCCCTTTGTAGCCACGTGGATGGAACTGGAGAGTGTGATGCTAAGTGAAATAAGCCATACAGAGAAAGACAGATACCATATGGTTTCACTCTTATGTGGATCCTGAGAAACTTAACAGAAACCCATGGGAGAGGGGAAAGAAAAAAAAAAAAAGAGGTTAGAGTGGGAGAGAGCCAAACCATAAGAGACTCTTGAAAACTGAGAACAAACTGAGGGTTGATGGGGGGTGGGAGAAAGGGGAGGGTGGGTGATGGGTATTGAGGAGGGCACCTTTTGGGATGAGCACTGGGTGTTGTATGGAAACCAATTTGACAATAATTTTCATATATTGAAAAAAAAAATAAACATACAATTCACTTATAAAAAACAAAAAAACAAAAGTTGCTGTCTTTTTTTTTTTTAACTTATGAGCCTTAATTGAATTCTTTCAGTGGGTCAGTGGCCCCTGGTAGGAAAAAAACCTCCACCATCCTGTTTAATTCGATGCTATTTGTTAGAATATAAAAAGAAATCTTGTAAGTAGACATTAAAAGTTTCCCAACAGGGGCAGGGGACGGCTATACATTTAGGCTATCTGTGGCCCTTGAAAACATTTAAAGGGATTTTTACATTTATTCATTAAACTTCCAACTTACTTTGTTCCTAAATGTCGCCTGCCTTAAAAACAATGTTTTGTCTCTGTTGCCACTCTGAAAGAAAAACAGCTCAAAATCAGGAGAACCAAAAGAGAGAAAGAAATGACAGTCAAAGTGAAGAGAAACTGCCACTACAGTCAGGATAATTCTCCCAGAATCCCTCACATGCTTGGCCCACCAGCTCCAGTTAGAATAGGAGCCTCACAAAGCCTTCAGACTGAGAGGCGAAGAGCATTGGACCCAAGGACTTCAGCTAATTTCCTTAATAACGCCACAGAGAGTTTGGTGAATTTAATCTTGAGAGGGTTTATGATGTTCGTTTCAGCTTCACATTTAGCTTTACCACAATTAACTGTAGTCCAAATACATTCTTCTCTCTGTGCTTTTGCTAGTCTCTCAAAAGTTCAACAGCTACTTCTCTCTGGCTGCTAGTAATAGAAAGGAATTAATTTAGTAATATTTAGATTTAAACCCTAAAAAAAAGTGGGGTGGGTGCCTGGGTAGCTCTGTCAGTTGAGCATCTGACTTTGTCTCAGGTCATGATTTCACAATCCATGAGTCCGAGTCCTATGTTAGGCTCTGTGCTGACAGCTCAGAGCCTGGATCCTACTTCAGATTCTGTCTCTCCCTCTCTCTGCCCTCCCCTGCTTGCTCTCTCTCTCTCTCAAAAATAAACATTAAAAAAAAGATAAACCCTGAATCTGGAAAGACTTGACTTTTGTGTGCACTTGAAAACTTCATTTAAAAAACAAATAAATAAATAAAATAAAAACCTTCCAAGACTGAGACCCTGTGGCTGAGGCATGGAAAAACAAAATAAAATGCTCATGGTGGCCTTCAATCCAATTTCAAGATGCAGTTTTTGGTTTATCATTCTTTTCGGGTTAGGGTATAGTATAAGGTTTGAATCTCCAGATTAAAAAGTAGATAAACGTGTATAAGGCTCACAGAGACATGAGTTAGCTTTGAAATCAGAAATTAGAATAGGATTCAAGCAACTTCAACCATGTGAGCAAATGGATAGTAGAAAAAGAATTCACACGGTGTCTTTGGATTATAGTGTGAGAAATGATGGATCATTTGGAAAAGGAACTTTTAATAGATGCTTTTGTGGAAATGATTAAAGTTCATTCCAGATGAGTCAAAGATTCAAGCTTCTTTTTTAATTATGAAAAACTATAAGAAAATGGAATGGTACATTTATACTTTTACATTCAATGTGTGAGAGAATTTTATTACTACCAAAGCAAAAGAAATTATCACCCATGGGTGATAAATATCACTAAATAAAAACATAGCTTTTTGTACATTAAAAATTACAAAGTTCAAAAGGAAAACAATGTAGATTTAAAAGCAGATACAATTCTGGTGGAAAAAGAAGACAGAGAATCATTAAAATCTGATACAACCTGATAGTTAATACTACTTTCCTCCGGGTAAGTGGTCAAAAGGTATAAAAATCTTATGCCAACAAGAAAGGAACACTGAAAAATGTTCAGCTTCATCAGCAATTAAAGTACTGCATACCAATTAACTTCATAATAAAACTCAACACTACATTCACAGTTTATTCTCCTGGCAAACGATACCAGTCCTTAAGGATACAGTACTCTGTCGGCTCCAGGTGATCAAGTCAAAGCAACAAATAAGAGAAAAATCCACATTTTCAGTCATTGGCATTTTATATACTGGCCATTTCCGTGTACCACTACAGTTCTGTGACTTTTAGCGCATGTTTAGAGCATTTCAGTTTCTTTCATATTTTTTTTTAATTTCAGGTTTATTTTTTGTCCTTTATCTATTTGTTTGGCAACCTTTCCTAAATTGTTCTTCATTATATCTCTGCCATTAAATGAAAATGCTTTTAGAAATTTGGTGATAAATAATTCCAATCACAAGCTTATATATTGATAAACAATTTTTGGACACTTTCTGATGATTTTATACCATTTAAAATGTACTTTAAAAAAGCATTTTGGACTACTTTAATTATTTTTTTCACTAAATCCTAGATCATATAAAAACAAAGCTTTTAACAGAGTTGAAGGATGGGATGAATTTATTGTTGGTTATTCTAAAGGTGGCATTAGATTTTAAATGTTATTTTATGATAGAAGTGCTGGCTAACACTAAGATGGTAATCATATTGCAATATATAATAAATTATCAAAGCAACAAGTTGTACACCTTAAACTTACACAATGTTATATGTGAATTATAGCAATAAAAATGTTATTTTAATTCTGTAATATAAAACTAAGACACATACAGGCATATAATTAATTCAGTATCCCAGTGATCACAAGAATGTTTATATCTTTAATCCCACATACATTAAGACAGTACTAAACCTTTAAGGTGACTAATTCGTATTTATAAAAGCATTGTTGTTTCAATACAAAAGAATAAGAATTATAGGACCAAAAAAAGGTAGGAAAAGCACAGCTAAAGAGGTAAAGCAAATAGAGAGGCTAAAATTTTAAAATCACCTAAAGGTTTGCCTAATAGAGGGAATTTTTTAAGTGTATGAAGATACTGCCAAGCAAGTAGATAAGCTAAAAGTGAATTATATTTTGTTGATTCTGAAGAATGAACAGAAATAACTCAAGGCAGGTAAAAAGCTTCAGAACTACCCTGTGGTACACAGAAATAAGCAATGTGTGAAAATCGTGTTTAAGTTCATTCTCTCAAATAAACCATCTGCTTCCCAAATGTTTGAAAAATTGATCAATAGCTAAATAAACTCTGGTACATTAGTGAAGGACTAAAATCCAGTCACCAAAAGTGTTTGGCCCATGGTGGGGGAATGTTAGAAGAGACAAATACTTGAATAAAAAAAAGAACACAAATGTGTCTTTTGGTAAAAATGACAAGGACACAAAAAGATGACACGGTTGTATAAATAGTTGGTACTCTGTGGGAAAGATACTGCCCTCTTTTCTTTTAAGGTATTTCAGTATATAAGGAGAAAAAATTCATACTATCTTCAACCTATTTTTGCTCATTTCAGAGAATGAAGTACCACCCATCTTCTCCAAAATTGGCCCTCTAACTTGCGTTTCAGCAATGATCTTCCTTGCCTTTGTGGGGCCTGTGCTTCAAATGTCTCCATGGGACCCCCTTTATGTCCAGTGATGCATGTGGTCCAACTCTCCCATTTAAAACAAAACCACAAACACTCCTTTAATCTTGCTGTACCCTCCAGGACCTCCTCCTCATCCCCACCCACCATGTTTCCACAGACACCTTGCTCCTACCTTTATCTCTCACATTTGTTGAAAAAAATGTCTACCTTTTTGGGAGTCTACAGTTCAAACCTCCCTACTTAACATATTTTACTCACTAAATAAAGGACACATTCTTTATTTTTTTCAGTTTTATTGAGGTATAACTGACAAATAATGGTTGTAAGATCTTTAAATTTTTTTAAGTTTATTTTGAGAGAGAGAGAGAGAGAGAGAACAAGCAAGGGAGGGGCAGAGAGAGAAGGAGAGAGAGAAAATCCCAAGCAGGCTCCACAGTGTCAGCGCAGAGCCTGACTCGGGGCTCAAACTCACGAACTGTGAGATCATGACCTGAGCCAAAACCAAGATTCAGATGCTTAACCAACTGAGCCACCCAGGTACCCCACGTTGCAAGATCTTTAAGGTATACATTGTGGTGATTTAAGAATACATCGTGAAAGGATTCTGCCCACGTAGTTCATTAATACATCCATCATCTCACATATTTATCTTTCTTTTTTAGTGAGAATATTTAAGTTCTACACTCTCAGCAAATTTCAATTATATAATACGGTGTTATAAACTACAGTCACCATGTTATACATTAGATCTTCAGACCATATTCATCTTATCACTGACAAGGCAGATTTAAAATATATTAAATAGGAGTTAAAATCATTATGTAAGAATTTTCAAAGGAGATTTCAAGACTGGCAGGTAGAGGCTCTAAGCAGAGAAAATGAATGCGAATGTGTTTTTTTTTTTTTTAATCTGGACCATAAGGAAAGGAAAAGAACCCTTACATTTAAATAGCAGCCGGGGCGCCTGGGTGGCGCAGTCGGTTAAGCGTCCGACTTCAGCCAGGTCACGATCTCGCGGTCCGTGAGTTCGAGCCCCGCGTCGGGCTCTGGGCTGATGGCTCAGAGCCTGGAGCCTGTTTCTGATTCTGTGTCTCCCTCTCTCTCTGCCCCTCCCCCGTTCATGCTCTGTCTCTCTCTGTCCCAAAAATAAATAAACGTTGAAAAAAAAAATATTAAATAGCAGCCACTATGTTTTTCGAAGTGCTTTCTTACTGGGAATGCTATAGGTATACTATATATTGTAAAGGAAATTGAAGACGTACTCTAATCTGGCACTTTCATTTTACAGATGAAGAAACTGAGGCCCATTGCCTCGCTAAGGATGGCTAACATCAACCAGTCACATACTCTACACCTACAAGTAAATGCCTCACATGTGTCTTCTGCATAAACCTCAGTACAATCTCCATTTAACAGTTGGGGAAACTAACTCAAAACAGTTTAGTAACACAGGGCAAGCTGCACAATTTGCGGGGCCCAGTGCAAAATGCAAATGTAGGGTCCCTTGTTCAAAAATTAAGAATTTCAACACAGCAACAGAGAATTAAACCAAGTGCAAGGCCCTTTCAACTGCCTGGCTCTGAAGGACTGCACAGGTCACATACATGCCCATGAAGTTGAGCCTGGGTGTACAGTTAGTACAAGTAGCGGAGCTGGAACTTAAACCCACTTCCTCAGATCTCAAAGTTTCTACACTTAACCACTACTTTACTGTGTCTCCTGGGGAATTTAAGGGATCAGCTTACCCAAGGTCTCACCATTGGTCTACAACAGAGATAAAATATGAGCCCCGGAAGCTTGACACCAGTTGCCCATGGCCACAGCGCCCTGTCCCTCTTCCAGGTGATTGAGATCAGCTAGTTATGGGCAACTGGAGAGGAGCAGCTGTCACCATTACAGCTGAATCGGCTTGCTGCTGGCTGGCCCAGCCCTGCCCACCACCTGCTCCACACTCTAAAATCAGCCTTTGTACGGCCTGGCTTCTGGGAAAGAAAAGGCACTAAGAGGAAATTTGGGGGAGGTGGTTCTTCTTCTGGTTTGTTTGTTTGTTTGTTTCTTTCTTTCTTTCTTTCTTTCTTTCTTTCTTTCCTTCCTTCCTTTCTTCCTTTCTTTCTTTTTTCTTTCTTTCTTTTCCTTCCTTCCTTTACTTCCTTCCTTTCTTTCTTTCTTTCTTTCATTTTTTTTTTTTAGTCTCCCTTCAGTAGATCCTCTCTGGGGCCAGTCTAGACACATATTTTGAAAAAGTCTCCCCCTTCCCCATGGTCCTGATATACAACCTTGGGTACTGATTTTAGTCTAATAAAGGAGAGCTACGAAAGCATCTCAGGTACCTCTAAGAAACTGATCACTAGGGCAACTATTACTGTGGAAATTACAGTACACTTGGAGAAAAACATACTAGGATTTAGAATTCTAACTCTGACACTTATTTGTTGTCTGACTCTGACCATTCATTTCACTTCTTTGAACTTCAGTTTCCTCATCTATAAACTAAGGATACCTCCATTAATTTATCTGACTCGTAAAGTGTGCTCAAAGATTCATTGCCCTGTGCCTGACACACATATAATCATTAAGTCTTTTTTTTTTTTAAAACGAAGGGGAAAAAAATCCTCTAGGCAAAATAACTGCTTTTTAAAACAAAAATTATATCCAACGTTAGGGAGGATTTCCCTAAGATACTCAATTTGTTAGGGAAACAAATCTCTAACCCCAGCACCTGTTCTAACTCTCCTTCCCCCAAAATAGATAAGGATGTAAAATCCTTTTCTCCTCTACCCCCACTCAAGAAAAAGCTTCTTGAAAAAACTAGTCAATCCAACTATGAATGCAAATAAAATAGAAAATCCACAGGACGGCTCTGAAATAGCACTCTGTGTACCTGCTATATATCATGTGAGCTAGTGTCCTAAGGGAGACCTTTCTCCCAGTTACCTATCTATATTCTCAGCTTCCTTAATGAGGCTTAAGAAAAATTTCTGTCGTGAAATTGGGTTTTCTCTTGTTTTCTTCCCAGATCTCCAAAATTAGCCTCAGTGCACCAGGCTGGCTTTTCCTAGAACATCAAATTCTGCCAAACCACCCTGCCCCCAAGCCGAACAAACTGACAATGAGATCAAGTTTACCTTTGCTGCCATAGCAAAACACTGCCTATTGCTCTGGCATAACCTTTGAAAACGCCTTTTTATTTATTGTGACAGCAGAATGCTCCACTGTAAAAATAGTTACATACATAGACAAAGCCTGAAAGAAATCACACAAAGAATAAGAGCCGCTGTGTTAAGAGGGATGAGAGTACCTGCAAGTTATTCCCACAAGCCTAACCTGAAATATAAATTTCAAAAAGCTGTCATTTTACAAAGATGACTGCAAACTAAAAGCTTTCAGGTCCCCACCCCTCCGACTCCAGGCTACCACTTAACGACATTATCCTCACCTCCCTCCATTTCAGGAGTCTTAACTCTGAGCAGCAGCCTTGCCTCCCTTTGCCAGTTCTCATATTTATCAACTCTTCAGGGATATTTAATAGCAGTGACCACTTCACTCTGGAAATCTTCACTTCCTGGGGACTGTTCTAACATTACTCCTTGGTCACTCCTACTCTGGCTTCTCTGGAGGTTCTGGTGCTGGCTCTGTTACCAACCAGGTTTTGAACTTTAGGAGTGCTTCTCCAATTTCAGCCTGCATCAGAATCCCCTGGAGAGCTTATTCAAACAAAGCTGGGTCTCAACCCCAGAGTTTCTCCTTCAGTGGCTTTGGGGTGGGACCCTAGAATTTGCCTTTCTAAGAGTTCCCAGGTGATGCCACAACTACCTGGAGTCCACACTTTGAGATCACTCTTCTAGGTAAAACAGTACAAAACTAGATTTAGATTAGACCAGGGTTTCTCAACCTCCACACTACTGACTCTTTGTTGTTGGGCTGTCTTGTGCACCGTCGGATGTTTAGCAGCACCCTTGGACCACATGCCAGTAACCACACCACCCGCAGCCAATTGTCACAACCGAAACACTGGCAACCAAGCTCCTTTTCTGTGACGTGATAAAGCCTCCTCCTATTTGTACAAGATACAGATCTTTCTCAAGATGTGGTCCTTTCTGTTTAATCCATCCACGCATACATCCTACTATGTGTCAGGCACTGAGGGGCTACTCAGGCTAATGAACACATCCTCTTAGGGTGTTTGCAATTAATAGAAGAGACTGTGATTGATAAGTAGGCCCAGGAAACTGTGGGGACATGGAACGGGGGTCACGGCTTTTCTGAAAGATGATGATAAAGATGGGCAGGAGCTGCCTAGACAAAGGAATAGCGGAGGAGAACTCACCAGGTAGGAAGGAGGAAAGTGGAGTGAAACGACATTATCAACTCTCAACTTTCCTATGAATGTCGACTAAAACTCTTTATCTCCTGTGAATCTCCGGTAATTCCATGTCGTTCCCCAATTTATGTCTTAGGCTATAGCCATTTTGAAATTCTTCTCATCTCAGAGCCTTATAGAATTACTTTCTGCAGAGGCCTCAATTAAATCCCTCTCCTCTCTTCTATGGCGATACCCATTACACTTGATTATTATGGTTTTTGTCTGTCTGCCCTACTAAGCCCACAAGCTCCATTAGGGCAGGAACCATGGCTGTGTTACTCTTCAGTGTCTCTCCAGTGTCCTGCAATGCACCTGGCACAGACAAGCCACTGAAGCATCTGCTGAATGAATGACGCTCTCAAATTCCACACATCTCAAACTGAGCACTCACCAACATCTTCCTTCCCCAAACCAGCTTCTAATTTTGTGGGGGTTTTTTAATGTTCATTTCTGAGAGAGAGAGAGAGAGAGAGAGAGAGAGAGAGAGAGAAAAGACACACACAAGCGAGGGAGGGGCAGAGAGAGAGGGAATCCAAAGAAGGCTCTGCGCTGTCAGACGCTCAACTGACTGAGCCACCCAGGCACCCCCCTCCCCGCGGCTTGTACTTTTTATCTACCTACCATCCCATTCCACCTCTCACATACCCCACTTATGTAGTCTCATCAAAATCTTGGCATCCTCTTCCCTTTTTTTTCCTCACTCCATACATCTACCTTGGTGTTTCCAGTGACAGGCAAGGGCTATCCTCTGAACCTCAATAAATACCTCATCTGGGACAGAGTATATGGGAAGAGCAAGGGCTTCGGAATCAAGTAGAGGTGAGCACATTTCACTTCTGCTTCTTAACTGTTGGGTGATTCTGAACACATCACACAGTCTCAGAGCCTTAGTTTCCTCATCTTTAAATGGGTTCAACAGCAATGACCTCATAACGGGTTGTTATAAAGTTAAAAGTGAAGTACTTGGTATTTCAACATTACTACATAAATGTTTCCTTTCACCTCCCAGCATCCTTCACAGGAGTAAGAGGCAGGCAGGAAGACGGGTAAAGAGCTAAACAGCAAGGTCAACACAATAGGGCTGAGTGAGAAGGATAACATGGAGCCAAAAAAACACATAAAACTTTTATTTCCTGACAACCTGCCAAGAGCCACATTTCTTTTCTCTTTTTTCTCTCAGAGTTGAAAACAACATTTATGCTAACCAAGGAACACAGTAATCTCCAAGAGAAATGAAAACATATGTCCACCAAAACACTTGTGCACAAGTGTTCATAGCACCATTATTCATAATAGCAAAAAGAGTAAAAACAACCCTAATGTCCATCAACTGGTGACTGGGTAAATGAAACGTGGTATGGTCACACAATGGAATATTGTTGGGCAATAGAAATGAGTGAGGTTCTGTTATATACTATGACATGGATGAACCTTGAAAATAGTATGCTGAACAAAAGAAACGAGATACAAAAGATCACATATTGTGTGGTTCCATCTATAAGAGAGGTCTAGACTGGGCAGATCTATAGAGATGGAAAGCACATTAGGGGTTGCCTGGGGCTAGGGGCTGGGGAGAACGAGCAGTGAGTGGCAGCTAAAGGGCATGGGGTTTCTTTTTGATAGGATACAAATGTTTTGTAATCAGTGTGGATATACTTAAAACCACTGAATCATATACTTTAAATAGGGGGGTTGACAGAATGTGATTTATATTTTAATAAAGCTGCTAAAAAAGAAGATACAGAGAGGGGCACCTGGGTGGCTCAGTCAGTTAAGCATCCGACTCTTGGTTTTGGCTCAGGTCATGATTTCACCATTTGTGGGTTCAAGCCCCATAGCCTGCTTGGGATTCTCTCTCTCTCCCCCTCTCTCTGCCCCTCCTGTGCACTATCTCTGTCTCAGAATAAGTAAATAAACTTTAAATAAATAAAGAAGAGGGGCGCATGGGTGGCTCAGTCAGTTAGGCATCCGACTTTGGCTCAGGTCATGATCTGACTGTGAGTTCAAACCCCACATCGGGCTCTATGCTGACAGCTCAGAGCCTGGAGCCTGCTTCAGATTCTGTGTCTCCCTCTCTCTCTCTGCCCCTCCCCTGCTCGTGCTCTCTCTCTCAACAATAAACATTAAAAATGTTTTAAAAAGGAAAGAAAGAGAAAGAAAGAAAGAAAAAAAGAAAAAGAAAGAAGGAAGATACAGAGAATGAAAGAACAGCTAGAGGAAATGGCAAAAAAAAACCTCTATTTCCTTCCCACTCCTAGTAGATTATCTCCTATATCCCACTCTAAAGACTGCCACCTTCGACTAAAGAGAAATTGTCTGGTTTCAAAGGACTCTCTGGCACTGGCTGTGACAAGAATTCATGGGCGTGGCCAGATAATTTGGTGAGGGGACAATGAGAGCCAGGGTTGAGTAGAGGCAAAGGGCCAGTGCCCCAGAGGAAGCACTGCTCAGACTTGAAGATACATACACATCACCCTGGGGTTCTGCTTTCACAGGGTTATCCTGGCTCTAAAATGAAAGAATGTATTAAAATGCTTTCTAGTCAGTAAACTGCCATATAAATGTTGTTGCTATGCAATCAAGTCAAACATTTCTGAGGCTATCTGGGGGTCATTTTGAGAGGAGGAAGGGATACGGCAGTAAGATTTCCTTTTCCCTACTTTGGTTAGGGTGGGAGGTGAGTACGGAATGACAGTCACTTAACCTCACTGAGCCACAATGTCTTTATATGCTGGAAGCATCTGGCACAGGTTTTAGAGTCATATGACCTTAAATTGCTTTAGAATTCTTAAGCAGAAAAGTCACATGTAGATGCTAAGAGTTTATTCAGCAATGTCATTTGGTGCAGAAAGAGTATGGACTCTGGGGTCAGAAATCTTGATGTTGAGGCCCAGGTCTAACAATTGCAAAGCTTTAGATCTTTAGTGAATTCCTCAGTGTTTCTTCATATTTGATATGGGTGGGGAAATATATCTTGCTTATGTTACAGGTGGTAGTAGGATCAGCTGAGCCAATAAATATGATAAAAGCACTTTGTCAAACTCTGGATTAGTTGCTCCACAAATCCTTTCATTGTACAGGCCTAGCAGTAGGAAAACATTCAAGTATGGACTCCCATGTATGTGCCGCTGTATTAATATTATCTACAATACAAAACACATACAAAACCAGAGGCAGAAACCATGAGATAAAAATAGAAGATTAGAGGGGCGCCTGGGTGGCGCAGTCGGTTAAGCGTCCGACTTCAGCCAGGTCACGATCTCGCGGTCCGTGAGTTCAAGCCCCGCGTCGGGCTCTGGGCTGATGGCTCAGAGCCTGGAGCCTGTTTCCGATTCTGTGTCTCCCTCTCTCTCTGCCCCTCCCCCGTTCATGCTCTGTCTCTCTCTGTCCCAAAAATAAATAAACGTTGAAAAAAAAAATTTAAAAAAAAAAAATAGAAGATTAGAATTCCTATGGTAGGTTACAGAATCAATATTAAGTTTAGTGAAATTGGTAACTATCCTAGGATTATGTAAGAGTATCTTATTCCTAAGACATGCACACTCAGGGTAAATGGCCATGATGTATGTGTTTTACCCTCAAGTGGCTCAGAAAATATGCAGACATATGCATATGCACACAAGAGCATGCAAATGGAATAATATGCAAATGGAGTAAAATGTTAACGATAAGTGAATCTGGGTAAAGGGTATAAGGGTGTCCTTTGTACTATTTTTTTTGCAAATTTTTTGTAACTTTGAAATTATTTCCATATAACTTTTTAACTAGAAGTTGTAATCATTGAGACCTACAGAATGGCAGAGTAAGGAGCATGGCCCACTTTCTCCCCAGCAAAGCAACAACTTAACTGGTAAAAATTATTTTTAAAAGCAATCATTTAAAGTCTCTGGAAATTGTCCTAAGAGCATGCAGCAAATGGAGAAGTGTACATTGAAGAAAATGTATTAAATCTCAGCAAGAACAGTGAGAGTAGATGCATTTGAGCTAGTACTTGCTTCCTTACCACCCTTCCCCAAGCTCTGTGTTATACAGGCTCTACCCTGGGTAGCCAGGAAGATGGGGGGGTGGGGGGCTCCTTCCCCTCACCACTCCCAGTCTGGGGCTACTGTTTCACCCCAGGAGCGGCAGATAACTGCTGTTTCTCATCACCCCCACTGGCACTGAAGAAGTTGTATTCCAATCAGGCGCAGCCAAAAAGACCAAATCTCCCTTCCCTTACCCACCTCCCACTTGTACGGCAGAAACTCTACTCCAGGTGCAGCATGCCAAGAACACTAGGCCTGGATCACCCTCACCCCAGCTCATTCCTAGGGCAGAGGCTGACACACGATTTTCTCTTTTTTTAAAGCTTTTATTTTAATTCCAGTTAAAAAATAGTGTTATATTAGTTTCAGGTGTACAATACAGTGGTTCAACATTTCCATACAACACCCAGTGACCATCACAACAAGTGTACTCTTTAATCCCCATCACTTATATCACCCATCCCCCCCACCCACCTCCCCTCTGGTAACCAGCACTTTGTTCTCTATGGCTAAGAGTTTGTTTCTTGGTTTGCCTCTCTCTCTCCCTTCCACACTTTGCTCATTTGTTTTGTTTCTTAAATTCCATATGAGTGAAATCATATGGTATTTGTGTTTCTCTGACTAATCCACTTAACACTCTCCAGGTCCATCTATGTCATTGAAATGGCAAGGTTTCATTCTTTTTTATGGCTGAGTAATATTCCCTTGTATATATACGCCACATCTTCTTTATCTATTCATCTATTGATGGATAGTTGGGTTGCTTCCAAATTTTGGCCATTGTAAATAATGCTGCTATAAACATAGGAGTGCACATACCTTTTTGAATTAATATTTTCATTTTCTTTGGGTAAACACCCAGTACTGGAATTACTAGATCATATGGTATTTCTTTTTTTAATTTTTTGAGGAATCTTCAACTGTTTTCCACAGTGGCTGCTTCAGATTTCATTCCCACCAACAGTGTGGGTCCGTTTTCTTCCACATCCTCGCCAACAACTATCACTTCTTGTGTTGATTTTAGCAATTCTGAGAGGTGTGGGTGACCTCACATTATAGCTTTGATTTGTATTTTCCTGATGATCAGTGATGATGAGCATCTTTTCACTGTGTCTGCTGACCATCTGGATGTCTTCTCTGGAGAAATGTCTATTCATGTCTTCTGCCCATTTTTTAATCTGGTTATTTGTTACTTGGGTTTTGAGTTTTATAAGTTCTTTATATATTTTGGATGCTAACCCTTTATCAGATATTTCATTTAAAAATATCTTTTCCGATCAGGAACACGACAGGGATGCCCACTCTCACCGCTGTTGTTTAATATAGTGCTGGAAGTTCTAGCGTCAGCAATCAGACAACAAAAGGAAATCAAAGGCATCGAAATTGGCAAAGATGAAGTCAAGCTTTCGCTTTTTGCAGATGACATGATATTATACATGGAAAATCCGATCGACTCTACCAAAAGTCTGCTAGAACTGATACATGAATTCAGCAAAGTTGCAGGATACAAAATCAATGTACAGAAATCAGTTGCATTCTTATACACTAACAATGAAGCAACAGAAAGACAAATAAAGAAACTGATCCCATTCACAATTGCACCAAGAAGCATAAAATACCTAGGGATAAATCTAACCAAAGATGTAAAAGATCTGTATGCTGAAAACTATAGAAAGCTTATGAAGGTAATTGAAGAAGATATAAAGAAATGGAAAGACATTCCCTGCTCATGGATTGGAAGAATAAATATTGTCAAAATGTCAATACTACCCAAAGCTATCTACACATTCAAGGCAATCCCAATCAAAATTGCACCAGCATTCTTCTCGAAACTAGAACAAGCCATCCTAAAATTCATATGGAACCACAAAAGGCCCCGAATAGCCAAAGTAATTTTGAAGAAGACCAAAGCAGGAGGCATCACAATCCCAGACTTTAGCCTCCACTACAAAGCTGTAATCATCAAGACAGCATGGTATTGGCACAGAAACAGACATGTAGACCAATGGAATAGAATAGAAACCCCAGAACTAGACCCACAAACATATGGCCAACTCATCTTTGACAAAGCAGGAAAGAACATCCAATGGAAAAAAGACAGTCTCTTTAACAAATGGTGCTGGGAGAACTGGACAGCAACATGCAGAAGGTTGAAACTAGACCACTTTCTCACACCATTCACAAAAATAAACTCAAAATGGATAAAGGACCTGAATGTGAGACAGGAAACCATCAAAACCCTAGAGGAGAAAGCAGGAAAAGACCTATCTGACCTCAGCCGTAGCAATCTCTTACTCGACACATCCCCAAAGGCAAGGGAATTAAAAGCAAAAATGAACTACTGGGACCTTATGAACATAAAAAGCTTCTGCACAGCAAAGGAAACAACCAACAAAACTAAAAGGCAACCAACGGAATGGGAAAAGATACTTGCAAATGACATATCGGACAAAGGGCTAGTATCCAAAATCTATAAAGAGCTCACCAAACTCCACACCCGAAAAACAAATAACCCAGTGAAGAAATGGGCAGAAAACATGAATAGACACTTCTCTAAAGAAGACATCCGGATGGCCAACAGGCACATGAAAAGATGTTCAATGTCGCTCCTCATCAGGGAAATACAAATCAAAACCACACTCAGATATCACCTCACGCCGGTCAGAGTGGCCAAAATGAACAAATCAGGAGACTATAGATGCTGGAGAGGATGTGGAAAAACAGGAACCCTCTTGCACTGTTGGTGGGGATGCAAATTGGTGCAACCGCTCTGGAAAGCAGTGTGGAGGTCCCTCAGAAAATTAAAAATAGACCTACCCTACGACCCAGCAATAGCACTGCTAGGAATTTACCCAAGGGATACAGGAGTACTGATGCATAGGGGCACCTGTACCCCAATGTTTATAGCAGCACTCTCAACAATAGCAAAATTATGGAAAGAGCCTAACTGTCCATCAACTGATGAATGGATAAAGAAATTGTGGTTTATATACACAATGGAATACTACATGGTAATGAGAAAGAATGAAATATGGCCTTTTGTAGCAACGTGGATGGAACTGGAGAGTGTGATGCTAAGTGAAATAAGCCATACAGAGAAAGACAGATACCATATGGTTTCACTCTTATGTGGATCCTGAGAAACTTAACAGAAACCCATGGGGGAGGGGAAGGAAAAAAAAAAAAGAGGTTAGAGTGGGAGAGAGCCAAAACATAGGAGACTGCTAAAAACTGAGAACAAACTGAGGGTTGATGGGGGGTGGGAGGGAGGGAAGGGTGGGTGATGGGTATTGAGGAGGGCACCTTTTGGGATGAGCACTGGGTGTTGTATGGAAACCAATTTGACAATAAATTTCATATATTGAAAAAATAAATAAATAAATAAAGAAAAATAAAAATATCTTTTCCCACTCAGTAGGTTGCCTTTTACGTTTGTTAATTATTTCCTTGGCTGTGCAAAAGATCTTGGTTTTGATGTAATTGCAATAGTTTATTTTTGCTTTTGTTTCCCTTGCCTTGTGAGACATATCTAGAAAGAAGTTGCTACAGCAGATTTCAAAGAGTTTACTGCCTGTGCTCTTTTCTAGGATTTTTATGGTTTCAGGTCTCACATTTAGGTCTTAATCTATTTTGAATTTGTTTTTATGTATGGTGTAATAAAGTAGTCCAGTTTCGTTCTTTTGCATGTTGTTGTCAGTTTTCCCAACACCATTTGTTGAAAAGACTGTGTTTTCTCCATTGGATATTCTTTTAATTTTTTTAATGTTTGTTTATTTATGAGAGAGAGAGAGAGAGCGAGCGCGTGCAGGGGAGGGGCAGAGAGAAAGGAGAGGGAGACATAGAATCTGAAGCAGGCTCCAGGCTTTGAGCAACAGCACAGAGCCTGACACGGAGCTCAAACTCACAAACCATGAGATCATGACCTGAGCTAAACCTGGACTCTTAACCGACTGAGCTTAACCTGCTTTGCTGAATATTAATTAATCAAACAGTTGTGGTTCACTCCGGGATTTCTATTCTGTCTTATTGATCTCTGTGTCTATTTTTGTGCCACTACCATACTGTTCTGATTATTACAACTTCCTAATATAACTTGAAGTCCAGAACTGTGATGCCTCCAGCCTTACTTTTGTTTTTCAAGATTGCTTTTGCTACTCAGTGTCTTTTATGATAAAACAATCAGTAAACTCAGGATAGAAGAGAACTTCCTCAACATGATTAAAGACCAACTACAAAAAAACCAGAGCTAACATCATAATTAATGGTGAAAGACTGAATGCTTCCCCTAAAATCAGGAAAAAGGCAAGATATACAGTCTTACTATTTCTATTCAGTACTGTTACTAGAAGTTCTAGCCAGGGCAATTAGGCTGGAAAAATAAATAAACAGTATCCAGACTGAAAAATAAGAAGTAAAACTATCTGTAAATACAAGGGACATGATCATGTATACAGAAAATCCTAAGGAATTCACTAAAACATTATTAGAACTAATAAATGACTTCAGCAAGGCTGCAGAATTCAAGGCCAACATGCTAAAATCAAGAGCATTTTCACACACCAGCAATGAATAATCTGAAGTGAAATTAAGATAAAAATTACATTTATGGGGTGCCTGGGTGGCTCAGTCGGTTAAGCATCTGACTTTGGCACAGGTCATGATCTCACGGTCCATGGGTTCGAGCCCCGCATCGTGCTCTGTGCTGACAGCTCAGAGCCTGGAGCCTGCTTCAGAGTCTGTGTCTCCCTCTCTCTCTGCCATCTCTCTCTCTCTCTCTCAGAAATAAATAAACATTTAAAAATTTTTTAATAAAAAAAATTTTAATTACATTTATAATACCTTCAAAAAATAATAAAATACTTGGGAATAAATTTAACAAAAGAAGTATAAAATCTGTACTCTGAAAACTCCAAAACCTTTTTAAAAGAAATTAAACAAGACGTAAATAAATGAGAAGGACATCCCATGACAGACACTAACAAGTGCTGGCAAGGATGTGTTAAAATTGGAACCCTCATGCATTGCTGCTGGAAATGTAAAACGATGCAGCTGCTTTAGGGGGAAAAAAAACTTTTTGGAAATTTCACAAAATAGTAAACAGAGAGTTACCATACGACCCAGTAATTCCATTCCTAAGTATATAACCAAGAGAAATGAAAACATAGCCACCCAAAAACTTACATGTGAATGTTCATAATGGCATTATTCATGATAGCCAAAACATAGAAACCACTCCAGAGCCCATCGACTGATGGACAAAATGTGGCATATCTACACAATGGGAATTATTTCTCAGCCAAAAAATGAATGAAGTACTGTTATATGCTACAACATGGAGGAACCTTGAAAACATTATGCTAAGTGAAAGAAGCCAGTCACAAAAGACCACATATTATAGGTATCTACTTAAAGGAAATTCCTGGAATAGGCAAATATACAGGGACAGAAAGTAGATTAGGGCTGGCTTAGGGCTGGCATGGAGGAAAGTGGAGTGAGACTGACTGCTAATGGACACAGGGCTTCTTTCAGGGTGATGAAAACATTCGAAAATAAGATTATGGGGGTAGCTGCACAACCCTGAACATAATAAAAGCCATTAAATTGTATACTTTAACTAGGTGAGTTACATAAAGAATTCTATTTAAAACATAAATAGTCTAAACAAACCAAATAAAGACAGAAATATGGTTTTAAAAAGACTGGTTTTAAAAAGCAAGAACTGTATGCTGTCCATTAAAAAACAACACTTAAGATAGGATACAAGTTAAAAGTAAGAAAACAAACTAAAGCCACAGTGAGATACCACTCACTACACACATAACTAGAATGGCTAAAATTGAATATACTGGCTGCACTGAGTATTGGCATGGATATGGAGCAACTGAAACTCACTGACTCTACGTTTTACATTCCCATCAGCAACCACTTTGGGTAATGTGTTGGCAGTTTCTTAAAACGTTAAATATACACATACTGTATGATGTAATCATTCCAATCTTAGCTATTTACCCCAGAGAAATACAAGTGTATGTCCACAGAAAGATGTGCTCACCAGTGTTCACAGTAGCATTATTCACAGTAGCTAAAACCCAAAAACAACTCCAATGTCCATCAACAGGGGAACAGATAAACAAATTGTGGAATGTCCACACTACAGAACAAAAACCAGTGAACTGATACATACATGGATGAATCTCAAAAAATTAAACATGCTGAATAAAAGGAGCCAAACAATAGAGACTGCATACTGTGTGATTCCATTTACATAAAACTCTGAGAAGTGCAAATTACCATTTCTATCACATCGTGATAGAAAGCAGATTGGCTTGGGGGCTGGCTGAGAATGCCAGGAGGGAGGAATGAAGACTGGGAAGAAACTTCTGGAGGTAATGGATACCTTCATTATCTTGATTATGGTGATGGTTTCACAGATGTATGCATGTTTCAGAACTCATCACAAAATTTATCACATTGTACATTTTAAATATGTGCAGGTTACTTTATGTCACCATGTCTCAATAAAGCTGATAAAAAAAAACACATAAAAATCACATGTTCTCAAGGCCAAACAATCCCACAAATCATTAGACCAAGACCAAGCAGGTCCTTCAGCCCCTTTATTACTTTGGTGCTCCTGGTTTTAAACTGAGGAGACATAGGATTACAAGCATTTACCTTCCAAGTGGAAGGAGGAACATGTGACTGTTGACTGATTTATTTCAATCCCTCTGCTCGGTGCCCTGAGAGCACATATATTTTGTTGTATGTGACACAATTTTTGGTCACTGTGCAAAGTGCAGAGTGATATACTTCAAGAAAGGTTTTTCCCTCAACTTTGGAGACTCGGTCACCAATAGACTGAGGCAAGATAAAATCATCTCACATGGGGTCTGGAGGAATCTGCTGTTGAGGGAGCAATGGAAACGTGTGCTCGTGAAACTGAAACGATGAGACCTGGAGACAACTGTCTGGCACAGAATGAGTACTGGAAAACCTAGCAAAAAATAACAAAACTAAAAGAATAAATACCATTAATTCAGAATTTGTCATAAGCTGAATTACAGTTGGGTAGAAAAATCTTTATACAGGGATAAAGGAGTTTGATAAGAACATCAATTGCAAAATTTAAAAAAAGAAAAGAACAAAAATAAAAAATAAATTATATTTATATATAATTAAATTATATTTATATATATATCCGTCCACTTGGGCAAATTGACCTTACAGATCCCTCAAAAAGAACCAATCTGCCGCTCAGTACAGGTAGCACAGACTAAGGGAACACAATGCCCATATTCAAATCCCAACATCACGACTTAATAGCCTTGTTAACTTTGGACAAGGTACTCAACCTCTATGTGACTCAGTTTCTTCATCTATTTTATGGGCGTGAAAACAGTATCCACCTCATAGGGCTATCATGAGGATTAATGAGTTAATATTTGTAAGGTGCTTAGAACAGAGCCTGGTACTAAGTTGCTACTTGTTCATTAAAGCTATAACTTGAAAGTCTACCTCAAGCTACACCTTTCACTAAAATACACTGATTTTACTTAACAATTGGATGGAATTAATGAAGTTTTTCTTTTCAAGGTGTAATCTCTCAACTACTCCTTTGACAGCTCTTTCTAAAGAACATATCTGGTAAGTAGTTCACCATTTTGATTTGAACAAAGTGACTCAATTATTCAAAACACCATTTGACATTTTCTGGCACATAGTTGTGCTCAACAAATGGTTGCTGAACAAATTTTCTTCCAAACCAAAGCAAATTTGCCATACTTAACGTTATTTTTAAAGTCAGAGTTAAAAATGCAACATGCATCACATCCAAATAGGGAATAAAAGACTCAGGAGGGTGCCTGGGTGGCTCAGTCAGTTGAGCATCCAACTTTGGCTCAGGTCATGATCTCACAGCTCGTGAGTTCAGGCCCTGCATCAGGCTCACTGCTGACAGCACAGAGCCCGTTTCAGATCTTCTGTCCCTCTCTCTGCCCCTCTCCCATTTGCACTCTCTCCCAAAAATAAATAAACATTTTAAAAAAAGACTCAGAAGAGGAAGAGTTACCACCTAAGCAGTTAACCAACTTCAATGAAGTTGCCCAAGATAAGAAAGGTGGTAGTTTACTACAGAAGCATCAGAATTAAGGCTTTGGTTTCAGCCAAAATGATGACGCAATGCAGGCATTCCTTAGCACTTGTTGGTGATAATCAGAAAAAAAGACAAGATTTAATGGTCCACAAACAGGAAGAATGTGGACTCTATCCTAAATAGCCTCACTGGGAAACAGCACAGGTCTTCAGGGTAACTAGGACAGAACTCACCTGTCATCTCTCTTTTGAGGGCAGTACTGACCTGGTTTGTAATATTTGTCCTGAGATCCCTTCTAAGGAGGGACACTGTCTTCACTTTTTCTTAATGTAAGACCAGAATCAAGCAGGAAGTAATAGCTCCTTGCTCTGAGTGGTCCAGGTAAGAAGTTGAAAGCACCTTCCCTACAGGTAACAAGTGCCTTCAAAAGAAGCAGCCAAGTGGTTACCACTCTGTCCTGGGTACTGCTAGACATTTCCATTCCTCCTCCTTTCCAGACTAGATTTATCTTACTATGATGGCCATCAGCTGTACCTTCTTAAACCCTAACCAGCCTTTCCCCAGTCCTCAAACCATATACTTCACCAAGAAGAAAGATCAACAAATGCAAGCTTTCTCATTCCTTGTTTCTCCAGTTTCAAGAGAAGGGCTATTGTTCCAACATGACTCATTCATTCTGCCTTCCACCCTTTTACACAAGTCAGTCTGCTCTACCCAGAATAGCTTGCTCTTGTCTCTCAACTCAAACACTTGCTTAAAATATTTTTTAAACCAATGAATGCCCCTCACTTCTTTCACTGCTCACCTCCTTCTGGATTCACTGTCTGGCTGCTCATTATGTCTGAATCCCTTTTACCACCATGTTTAGTACTGACCTTGGCATGTCAAGCCCCCAATATTGTTCTATTACTGGGTTTTTAGCTCATGCTATGGCATCATATCAATCTGTTACCAGCACCTTACCTAGGCTGAGCAAGGAAGGGGGCCTTCATTCTCAAAGCAAGAAATCTGGAAGTGGGCTAGGCTTGAACTTAATTTAAGTAGGCCAAATTTTCATTTTGGGGAAGCCCTCTCAAGGTGAGAGTGACATTTAAAGCTTAATATGTCAGAGACCACCAAGGACAAGTCTATAGTCTGAAAGAGTCACATTTATTTACTCATCATAAGGGAGGGGAGTCCAGAAGAACCATGAGAGGAGGGAACCAATATGGAAGAAGGAAGCATCTTTTGGGTTCCTACTGAATGATTCTGAGGAATACATAAGGAAAATGGGGGTCAGTTCTGGATTGGTTATTATTTACGAGACAAGATTAGAAGCTGGGATAAACTAGGGATTGACTAGGTGCTGTTATGAGGTAAAGGCAGCTCAGAAATTAGGAATCTCCAGTAACAGAGGGATACAGCACAGCATGTCTGGTGCATCATCAAGAAAACAGTATTCAGTGAAACAGTGTCTTTGTAGCTTTTTATAGCTGTTGCATGACTTTGGGAGAAACAGTGTTTACTGTTAAGTTTGCAGTTGTCTTTATCTGCATCTGTCCTCAGCCCAAGTGACATCAGGGCTTCTTCCCCCCCCCCCCACCTCAGCTGATTCTCCCATCCTGGACATTTTCGACTCTTTCAATGAGATGGACATAGATGCTACCCACCTTCCAGTTTACTTTTAGTCCTTCAAATGTTTAGATCTGGGAACAAATTATACAAGCAAGAAGAACCTAGACTGTATCTATGGACTTTGAAAGCTGGGGTAGAAAACTGAACACTTTAAGGGTGTGTGGAAGCTTTTCACCCCTTCCTCCTGTTAAAGGTCATAACTTTTGACTAGAAGGGAAGATATGGGAAATGGGTATCTTGCTACTTAGATTATGTCAAAGAATAGGATGTGGTTTTCTGGATAATTACTTAAGATCTCAGAATGATGGACTTCTGGCAAGGGAGAGAGGGAATTTCACATAGACCAGGAAGAAATGATTTTTCTAGAGATTCATTAACATGATGAATATGGACTCAAAGTAAAATGTTAAGGGAAGGGTAAAAATACTAACAAAAAATGTAACATAGAAAGAAAAACCACACTGGAAGAAATACCTACTATTCTCCAGGAGATAACTGGACAAAAGAGCTAGAAATCGTGCCTAGGGTTGAAGAAGCCCACAGACAGATTTAACTGAGTTAGCGGTAACAGTCACTGGGTACTTGAAACACCAGAAAGCAAATATGACTTCACGGTTATCATAATCAAGAGCTAGTGAGATGGCATCTGGCACTAGATCATAGAAGGCAGTAGAGTATAGTAAAAGAGAAATTTGAAGCCAGGCTGACCAGGGCTGAACTGCCTGTGCTGCCTCTTACTTGTCATGTGATCTTGGTTAAGATACTTACTCTTTCTGACCTTTCACTGGCCCATCCATAAAATGGATATTAGAATAGTTAATTTGCTAGGTATTATGAAGATTAAAGCTTACAATGCATTTAAATATCTATCACAGTGTGAAGTACTCAGTGAGCACCCAAAAGGTGGACACAATCATTCATCATCATCATCACCATCATCATCACTACTTGCAATAAAATGATGGTACTTTCTTATGGAGTTCAACAAACTAGATGGAGAAAACATGGCAAATAGCAGTTGGTTGAGAAAAAAAAGCATAAAGAAAGAAGGGATGTTAGTACATCATGCTATGAACTTCCCAGGAACAGAAGAAAGGTACGGTATTGAATTCTACCCCTCTCCCTCATACTTCCTTTCCCCTCTAAACAGGCATGAGCAAATCAGTGTATACTTACACACACACACACACACGCACGCACGCACACACACGCGCACACACACACCTCTTCCCTCCGCTGTCCCTTACCCTTCTTCTGACATCTAATCCACTCAATCTGAATTCTGAAGTCACTGCTGACCTATGAAAGGTCGGTCTTTAGTAGAGGGAAGGGTGCACAAGCCAGATTTTATGAGTTGAAGACAGAAAGATGAAGAAGTATAGATGGCTCTTTCAAGAAATTTTCTGATAAAATGAAGGAAAAAGATATCCCATTAGTCTATGGGGATGGTAGAATTAAAAGAAGATGCTTGAGAAGTAGGTGGAAGGGGGATTCTTGGATGTCTATAGACAGAAGAAAAAGAGCTCTTTGTGAAAAAATACTAAAGATAAAAGAGAGGGAAAAGAGAGATTAATGGAAAAGAATACCTGTAAGGGGGCACAGGGAGATAGGCAAGAAGACAGGTTAGCCTTGGAAAAGACGATACAAAAAGAATGAAGATAAAAGTAGCCATGGAAATAAATATTTTCTTGAGGGAAAGAGTTTGTAACCAATGGGTTCTATCTTTTCAAGGAAGTATGTAACTAGATTATCTGCTCAGGGGAGTTGGGGATAGGGAGGGCTAAACTGGGGCACCAAAAGGACAGAGTAAGAAAATGGAACAGATGCTGTGGGAAATTGGAAAAGGAACCAACAAGGAATGTGTAAAAAAGGATTAGTAAGCAGCCGTTGAGGATCCAGCTGTGGTCAGAAATCACAGTTTGGTCATGGATATAATCAGCATGGTGAGGCAATTTTCCTGAGTAGTGTTCAGCAGCCTGGGAACGGGGAAGAAGAAAACAGATGCTAAAGTCCATCTAGCTTTGGGGATTGGCAGGGCAGGTGCAGGGAAACAAGACGGACATAAGGGAATTGAGGATACTAGTGGGAATTAATATCAAATGGCTGACAGAGTTGAATGTGGATGGGAAATGGTTGATTGAGTGGAGAAGACCTTAGAGGCAAGAGAGGACTGAAAATCAGGCAAGAAAAGAGAAGGGACTAGAAGGGTCAATGAAGTCAAAGAATTTCTGTGAGAGCAAGGGAATAGGAATGTGGAGGGCTAGAGGTTTTAGTCGAAAAGCTAAATTTTAGAGTTTGAAATATCAAAAGTAGAACAGTTCCAATTGGTGACAAGGCCCAAAGTGTGGCCATATAAGGAAATTGCTGAAGCAGAGCAAAAATGAAGGTCATATTATTGGAGGTCAAGGTGTTATGCTGGAGCATTTGAGAATGCATCCATGTGGCCACTGGCATGATCTAAGATGATGCCAGGAGTCCGCATAGCATAGACTACTAAGCTAGGTGCCAAAGGCATCTAAGAATGGGAGGAAGTAACCCAAAGATTGGTCTATGCCAATGAGGAGAGTCAATGTAATACCTGATGTCACTCATATTAAAGAATAAGGAAAAAGGAAAGTTGTTGAACAACATCCTGGCACTGGAAACCAGCTTTGAGATTGAGAAATTATGAGAGAATGAGCAGCTTCCGTTTAAGAGGGAAGGCAGTGAAGAAAATAGTGCCATCAAGACGAGGAGATCCAGAAAAATGGTTGAGAATAAAGAGACATTTCTTGACCAAAGAATGACCAAAGAACAGGAGTTCTGGGGAATGCAGGAGATTTTAGAAGGGAGTGCCAGCCAAGAGACAATGTGCCTATGAAAGGGGTAGGGCTGTGCTGAACTTATAAAGGGACATTTCACCCTTTAGGATACCAAGGAAGCAGCAAGGGGAACTACAACTCTGTATAAGTTTGACCAAGAAAAAAAGAACTGATCGGTAAAAGTAGAAGTGAAAAAAACTTTAGGAAATATGGCCATGTCATCTTAATTACCATGCAGTAATGACCAAGGACAAAAAAAAATGATAGGTACAAAGATACTCCCCAGATATTGGGAGTGAAAATTTCTACAAGGGACCACAGTGGCTCTTAAGTGGGCTACTGTTTAAGAATAAAAGATTTGTGGGGCGCCTGGGTGGCGTAGTCGGTTAAGCGTCCGACTTCAGCCAGGTCACGATCTCGCGGTCCGTGAGTTCGAGCCCCGCGTCAGGCTCTGGGCTGATGGCTCAGAGCCTGGAGCCTGTTTCCGATTCTGTCTCCCTCTCTCTCTGCCCCTCCCCCGTTCATGCTCTGTCTCTCTCTGTCCCAAAAATAAATAAACGTTGAAAAAAAAATAAAAATAAAAAAAGAATAAAAGATTTGTGGGGCGCCTGGGTGGCTCAGTCAGTTAAGCTTCCAAATTCAGCTCGGGTCATGATCTTGCGGTAAACGAGTTTAAGCCCCACATCAGGCTCTGTGCTGACAGCTCAGAGCCTGAAGCCTGCTTCGGATTCTGTGTCTCCCTCTTTCTCTCTGCCCCTCCCCCGCTCATGCTCTGTCTGTCTCTCTGTGTGTGTCTCTCTCTCAAAAATAAATAAAACATCAAAAAAATTTTTAATAAAAGATTTGTGGGGGCAGGGGTGGGGGGGGGTTCATAATATCACCAATTCTCCATGATCTTAAAGGGAAAAAAAAAAGAGAAACGACTAAAGAACACAATGGATCTATGCAGGAAATAGGCTGGCAGGCCATAGGAACTAATGTAGCTATAGCAAGCTTGGATTTTTCAAGGTAAGGTCATTGACTCTAAGTAGAAGATCTTGGTGAATGGATGACAGAGACAGGAAGTGAGCACAGAAGAATACCAGTGAGATGACTCGGTTCCTACTTCTATTCCGTCTTAAATGATAAGAATAATTTTCAAACTGGAAATGGTAGCACAAACATGGATAATAGTTCACCATAGCCCAACAGATGCTGAGATATGGAGAACAGCAAGCAGCTGAAAATGAATTTGGGTCCATGGGCCCATATCGAGGATGGCCCATGGTACTGACATAACCAACATTCCTGATCGAGAAACCATTGCCGGTAACCTCTGAAAAATCCTGGCCCACTACAAAACTGAAGGAAGACTGTAGTTTGACAATAGCCAAAGTCAGATATTTAAATTTTAAAGTCATATATTTCTCCCATCCAAGTACTAACCAGGCTGGACCCTGCTTAGCTTCCAAGATCAGATGAGATCAGGCGCGTTCAGGGTGGTATGGCCGTAGACTAAAGCCAGATATTTCTAAAACAGCTCAGAAATTGAAGACTGCTGATCTTGATGGAAAACACAGTCTGTGGTGGAGTATTAAACTGATGGTTATGAGCAAAGATCAGGTAGCCAGACTGGAAGATTGAGGTAGTACCCCTAACTATTTTGAGTTTCAGTAAGTCACTGAAGTCATTTCTCCCCATAGAATACATGCATGTGAAACTCAGTGAGATGTGTCCTGCACTGTTATACAGGTAGGTTGATTTATGATTGAATAACTTTACTCAGAAAGAATGCTAACAGAATGCTACTCAGCAATAAAAAGGAACAAACTTGGATGAACCTCAAAAAATTACACTGACAAAAGCCCATCTCAAAAGGATATATACTGCATGATTCCATGGATGTGACATTTGTGAAATAACATAATTATAGAGATGAGGAACAGTTGCCAGGGAGTAGGCATGGTGGGGAAAAGGGATGCGGCTATAAAGGGATAGAACAAGGGAGCCTTGTAGTGATGGTAGAATTAAGTATCTTGTTATGGTGGTGGTTACACAAATTCATGTATGTGATAAAACTGCATAGAGCTACACACACACACATACACACACACACACACACACACACACACACACACACTTACACACAATATCAATTAAGCTCTATGGATTGTACCAATGTCAATTTCTTGGTTTTGATGTTGCACTATACTTGTGTAACATGTTAACATTGGGAGAAGCTGAAGGAAGGGTGCAAGGCACTTCTCCATACATTTCTTTGCAACATCCTCTGAATCTATAATTATTTCAAAATAAAAAAAAAAAACATTTTAAAGGACACTAACAGATCAATGCCAACTTCACAAAAGGAGATCTAGCTGCTTACCTCAGGGCTCTGTACTTGGTACAACGGACATGCCATTTTTAACCCAACACATTACAGAAGACAGATAAAGCATGTTCACCAAATTTATGAATGAAAGAAAACATAGAGACACAGTTAATCTGTTTTCAAATAGAGCTTAAGTCCAATAATATCAACAGGCTAGACTAGGAGCCGAAATATAACAGAGACAAAGGTAGAACCCACCATTGCATTCCCCAGCACACAGTACAGTACCTGGCACAGAGATGGCTGAAAAAATTATCTGATGAAAAAAATACGTGAATTATGTTTTTAAAATATTCAACAGGTTTAAAAAAATAAAATAAAATATTCGACAGGTTTAATGGGACTTCATCTGAAAAGGCTCAAGCCAGAAGAATGATCATATTCCCTCAAACTGACACAATATTCCATTTCATTAACAAAGTACAGATTTTTTTAAATGTTTATTTATTTATCTTGAGAGAGACAGAGAGAGAGCAGGGGAGGGACAGAGAGAGAGAATCCCAAGCAGGCTCCACAATGAGAGCACAGACCCCAACGCTGGGCTCAATCTCACAAATTGTGAGATCATGACCTGAGCAGAAATCAAAAGTCAGACACTTAACTGAATGAGCCACCCAGGCACCCTTACAAAGTATAGATTTTTAAGGGATGGAGGAGGTAAATATGTTATCACTATGTTCTGCACTATTCTCACTGCATATCTAAGACCAAGTCAAGTACTAGAGGCCTTATTTTAAAGGAGACATGAATAGGGGCTCCTGGGTGGCTCAGTCAGTTAAGTGTCCAACTTCATGAGGTCATGATCTCACAGTTCATGGGTTCAAGCCCTGCGTCAGGCTCTGTGCTGACAGCTCAGGGCCTGGAGCCTGCTTCGGATTCTGTGTCTCCCTCTCTCTCTGCCCCTCTACCACTTGTACTCTGTCTCTCTCTCTCTCTGAAAAAATAAACATTAAAAAAATTTAAAGGAGACAAGAATAAATAGAAGCTAAAAGCTCCACTGTAGGTAGTATGGCACTTCACAATTTACAGTGTGCTTTCACACTCATCTCCTCACCTGTCCACATAAATGAAAGCTGGCAATTCAGGGAAGGGTTCGATTTTTTTCTGTGCAGCACAATGGTTAGAGACTGAAAAGAGATTTCGGCTCAAAATAAAGGACTTTCAAACATTCCAATCTTCGTGTCAGTAGAATATCGATAATAGTAACAGCAACAAGAATGTGCTACTAGACATAATGAGTACTACACATTTATTATCTGACTTAGTCTTCAAAATAATCCTGTGATGTGTGTACCATCATCCCCATTTTGCAGATGAGAACACTAATGCACAGAGGGGTTAAATAACCTGCCCAAGGCTATAACCACAGCTAGTCAAGTGTCAGAGCTAGAATTCAAATTCAGGCATCCCCACTCTGGAACCACTACTTGTGAACTAACTGGAATGATTACCCGGTAAGGCCAAAGCAGGGTGAGCAGACTGCTAGCCTGAGTCACAGCCTGGACTAGACCAAATGTAAGATAATAGGATTCTAGGAATCTTGGCTGATGGGCTAGTTTGGCCTGGAAACACAAAGTGATGCCCTTCTGGAAGTGGTATGGCTCTAGCCCAAAAACAAAAAGAAAAACAAGAGGAAACATTTTTAAAAACCTACAGTTTACTAGGAAGGTAAGGGACACTGCTGTCAAAAACCTTTCTTACACATAATATTTTTCCATCTTGTTATGGCTCTTTATGTTATTCCATTATAACTTTGCTCTCTTTTGCTTTCTTGCAGAGTATTTTCACATTTCTACAATTTTAGTTTTATCCTAGATTTATGAGTAAGGGGGAAAAAAGCATAATGCATTGTGAATAGGTACTAAATGAGCTAGATATCGTCTGTTCTGTCTACCTGGCCCCTAAACTGAAACCAAATAAGACAAAGTGGAACAAACAAACAAACAACAGAGAATACTAGCTGAAAGGTCCTAAAGTAGGCTGTTTGAGAGTGAAAGCAACAGCATTAATGCCCAAAGCACTAAGACAGACCTCGCAGATAGCAGCGCAATTCTCTACACATTTGGATCAGGTTTGGCTTTACCAGAATCTGCGCTTTGAAAATCCAACAGAAGATTAGTGTCATCATAATTGAATCACAAAAGTATCTGTGAACTTTTCCTATTCCAACCCCTGCCCCCATCAGCTGACACAACATACGTTAAAATCACAAAGCTAACTACACTTTGACAGTTTTAATTAACAAGTTTTCTCTGCTCGAACCACATAAATTGATATTTCTACCTCTGGGGAAATAGAGTAGGGTTTTCCTTCATTAAAGATTAAAAAAAGAAAGAACCCTGACATGTTGAAAGTCAGTTTAATAGTTGCTAACTTGAACTGTCTTTGAAGTATGTGGTACATAGTTAAAACTACAGACAGAAGATAAAATATTGAGTCAAATCTAGATAAATTTCTGAGAAATAAATTAAGACAGAGGAAAATAAACTGAGATCATCACAATAAACAGCCTGTATTCGGAAGCAGCCAAATTTTCTCAGACTTTTACCAATGGCCATGCTTATGGCACCTCAAGGGAGTTGGGTGGGTGGTGTGGGGAGGGGTGGTGGGGAACTGTCTGAACAGCTTGTCAGAAGTCTCAAAACAAACACACCAATTCCGTAAAATAAAAGTGCTCTGAAGAGAAGCCTCCATTGTTCAGGGGTTAGAGCACTGGTCTTGTAAAAGTGCTTTGTTGGGTTTCTACAGATAATTTGCACTCCCATCCACTGAGTTCTAGCTAGAGTTTAAGGAGCAGAGGTTCCAATGAAGGGCTATTGGGTTTTGACTGCTTTATAAACATGGACAGCAGCCAGCCGGCAGTAGAAGGATGAAGTCTGAACTGACCACAGTGGCAGAATCAAGAAAATGCAGCCAGCTGGGTGAAACAGTGAGTATGCATGGGCAGAGGGGCGGGTAGATACTTTTATCTAATTATCAGAGACCTGTTTCATATACCGCGTGAAAGGCCAGTTAGTACCAAACCCCAAAGTCGAGCCCAAATCCACCCACCTCAAAAGAATGAGCACTAGTCTGTCAGTCATGAACAGCTCTGCCACTAGCCAGCCCAGTGACTCTGGATAAATTGCAACTGAAGGCTCAGTTTCCCCATTTATAAAACAAGAGGGGCGACATTTGTGGGGAAAAGTTAGTTTTTGACCTCATATCTCATCCCAAAGGAAATGCCAGATTGAGTCAAGATTTAAATGTAATTAAAATAATAAATATTACTGTGAGAAACAGGTCCATTCCTGACATTTGCAAAGCCAGAGACAAGAATATAAATGCAGGCCTCCCCTGGCCCCACTTCTTTCTGGTTATAATAAGAACATATTAATTTTTTTAAAGAGAAGAGATGGATTATCATTTCTAGGGACTTAGTTACTAACATTCTACACGAGTATCCCTTTGTAGCTTTACCATTTTAGGATTCTATGAAAGGAAAAGCCAATGAACTGTATGATATTCTCCACGAAGCAGGATGGAGTCACTGAAGCATCTTCTACATTAATGGAGAAAAACCCTATTAGCATAAAACAAACAAAAATCCACCTAGAAGACAAAGGCCCTGCAAGTATAAAGAGTCCCTATACTTACGGCTATATTTTATTTTAAAAGTAATATTCCAAAGTCTTTTAATGCCAAATGACTTCGACACAAAACTAAACCAATCAACTTGATGAACAATTGGTAGCTGGAAGGAAAGGACAGAATTGAACACAGTCATATTGGTGAACAATGAGGAGGGTATTTTTTTCCACGTCTTCCATTTCAAAGTGGAGAATCTTCTGTCAGGGTAACATTTCTGGCCTCTTCCTGCCCCTATACTTACTCCTCTCCATTATACCATTATTTGCTTGAGACAACTTATAAGAATAAATTCACGTTAAGTCTAAATTTCAAGGTTGGCCCACTGTAACCATAGTTTAAAAACAACTTCTCTGCCTGCCTATCTATCCATACATACCTAAAAATATATGCATAGACAGAAGCTATGTGCTTAAGCAACACTTGCTGCCTAGCTGATCCAGGAGATCAGAAATCAAAAAGACTTAGATAAGTAGTCTGTTTCACAACTTGAAGCTCATAGGTATATGCAAGAAAGGGGTCTGCTGAATGAGGCATAACAACATAAACGGGCCATTAAAAATCCTCATTTCAGTGTATCAGACCTCTCTCCATCTTGTACCATACAGAGCTTCCCTTTGGCAAGCAGGAAACCATGCCAGCTCAATGACCTGTCACCTATTTCTGCATGTTCCTTTGAATACAGAGGGGACCTCTATTAAAATCCTATCCATCTTTCTCCAACCAGCTCAAATGTCACCTCCTTCCCAAACCTTCCCTCCTCCTCACCACAGCTGCAGATGACCTCTTGTTCACTTAAGATTCTAAGCGCTTTGTTTCTACCACTCATTACATATGATTTAACGTAGAGTCGTGTGTGTACATGTACTTTCACTGGATTATAAGCTCCATGATGGCAAAGTCCAAGTCACTGTTTTTTATCTGAGCCACATTATCAAGTATCTTACACAGTTATTCAGTAGATGTGTACAAGACTAAAACTTTAGAACTCACATAAGTTTAAAAGCACCCTCCCTCCCCATCCCTTAATAATGAAAGTATTAGAGAATAGACCTAATGTCCACCTTAAAGCCTTACTGACTACAGCAGCAAACTATAGCCTAATATCTTTAACATTTTTAAGCCTTCCTCAGCTTTTAGCTTCATGTACATGATGACAGGATGGAGATCACCCATCCGCAGGAGCTAGCTTGATAAAACGCTCTAGATAAGTGTCATCTAAAAGAAATATAAAACCTCTAGCCACATATGTAACTTTAAATTCCCTAGAAGACACATTAAAAAAAGTAAAAAGAAATAGGGTGAAATGAATTTGAATAGTAAATTTCATTTAACCCAATATATGTAAAATATTACCACTTCAACCTGTAATCAATATTTTAAAAATTATTAAAATACTTTATATTCTTATCATATTAATTCTTTGACATCTGGTGTGTATTTTCCATTAACAGCATATCTCAATTCATGCCAGGCACTATTTATTAGCTTATAAAAGCTAGTTACTTATTGTCTCCTTGCCTCAGTTTCCTCATTTTTAAAAATGTGAATAACAGCATTTACCTTATAGAGCTGTATTGAATTTTAATAATATAATATGCATACAAGGGCTTCAGAACAGTACCTGGCAAATTGTAAGGGCTCAATAAATATTAACTACCTTCATCATTATCATCCTCAATTTACTATATGAAGTAACTGAGCACACGAAGAAGAAAGCATATATCCCAAGTTCATAAAGCAAATCAATGCTGCCTCTATTCTCTTTCGAACAGTTGTCTATTAAACCATGCAGGACAGCTGGGAGCAACAGAAAATCATATTTTTTTTACCCATTTAAAATTCCAAAGTGTTAGCCAAATGCAGTTTGGGAGCCAGCCCAAAAGGCAACATTCTTCAAAATGGTAGCTTAGAGAAATGCCATCCAGCTGTGTTAAACTAGCACCCTTTCACCCTACCACTTCCTTTAAGCTCTGTCCCCCATTTGCTGTAATACTGCATCCACTCTGGTAAGTGAAAAAGTATAGGTCCTTAAAGTTTCACTTTGCATTATTTTGGGTAACTTTTGTGTTGCTGCTGTTGTTGTTTTAGATGACTGGTAAGGTTGAATATTTTTGTATACATCTGCAAAATGGCCTGCACCTAAGACCATCCAATCTTTGACATACTTGATCCTGCTCTTCAGGAGACTTAAAGCAGAGAAGCAGCAATACAGAAGCAATGGCAGAAGTGAAGGAACAATGGCCTAGAAATTAAGTTATCCGATTTCTAGACCAGGTTCTATGATTAAATCAGTACACGGCCTTGGGCAACCCACTTAAACTCCTGAACTATATCTCAGTTTAAGATCACCTGCAATATTCAGGACTAAGAGTTAAAATGCAATACACCAGAGCAATATCTCAAGATAAAATTGTATCAGATCTTAGCATTCTTGTTTATCTCTCTTAAAGAGAAGTTTCTCTTGGAAAAAAAAGAGTATTGACAAAGTTTGGGGATAATTTCCATTAATAACCAAATAATTAGAATACCTAGAAAAGTAAGTAGCATTCATCTATCTGATATTGATGTTGCTATCACTGAAATCCAAACAAACGTCATATCCTCCAAGGTTAAGAACTATAGGACATCAGCATAAACACAAAGAGGCATCAATGACCACCTCCATGGATCTCCCCCTAACCCCAAATTCCCTGAAGTAGGGTTTCTCAATTTCAGCACTGCTGCCATCTTGGGTGAGGTAACTCTTTGTTGTGGGGGACTGGCTTGGGCATTATAGGATATTCAGCAGCTTCCCTAACTTCTACCCACCAGATAGAAGTTAGATATGGTTATGTGACAACCATAAATGCCTCCAGACATTGCCAAATGTCCTCAGAGGAGCAAAACTGCTCCCAGGTGAGAACCACTACCATGGATCCTCTACCATGCCTACCCTGAATTCCTTTGGAATTAAGATTATACAGAGACCTGCAATTTTCAGTGTATCATTACTTGTGACACAGCTTCATTAATACAATATGGAGTGATCAACTTCTACTGGCAATCTGGATTCTCAAAAGGGATAACCTTTCCCGTTAATTTGCATTTAATGAACATATAGTGGAAAATAATTTTGTAAAATGACCTATTACACTACAGAGGTTATCCATATACCTTTTTCAGAGTCAAAATAATGTTTCTACACAAATAGTGACGCTGTAGCTACTATTTTAGACTAAGATACTTAAGTTTTAGAGCCCATGATTTTATTTCTTTAATGGTAGCACCCTGGCTTTAATTTACTGATCAGTCTGGTTCCCAATGACTGGGTCTCATGCCCATTCAACTACCTTTTCATCTAAAGTTTTGACAGAGTTGTTCTACTTTCTGGGGCCTGTACATATAAGCAAATTGAGAACTTATCAAGCCATAAAATAACAGGATCATACAAACATATAGGGAATATCTACTTTTTAATGCTACAGGGACACAAAAGAAATACGTGTTAGACATGAAAAGAACCACAGAATAGAAACAACCACAGAAAGAATCACATCAACCACATGCCCAAAGTCATTCGGCTAACTAATTTGACATGCTGTGAGTGAAGCATTTGAGTAAGGGTATCTTGATTGCAGCCACAGACGAAAAAACTATAGAGCTCAAGCTACGGGTCTGGGACTCAACCCCTAGAAGAAAGGACACCAGCATGATAATGGTGGTTCCCTCTGAGGAGGAGGCTGAAGGGACACTTTCACTTTTTACTCAAGATATTTATATTTTAGCTTCTTAAGATAAACATGTGATCATGTATTACTTCTATAATTAAAAACCAAAAAAGCTGAAGTGAGGAGGAAAGACAAAATCACAGTGGGAGAGAGTATAAAGAGAAAAGGTGAAGAACTTGACACTCCCAAATATGGACGTAATTAGGCAGCAGAAGAAAGCAAAAGCAAAGAAGTAGCGGGAGAGGCAGGCAGAAAGAGAACTAGAAGAGTACAACAACTCTGCGGCCAAGGGAGGGAAGTTTCAAAAAGGAACTCAACTGTCAGCAGAACCAAAAAGGGAAAAGGGGAGGCCAAGAACATGGCAGCGCAGAATTCAGATCTGAAAGAGGCTACTTAAAAATCATAACCTTCTCCCTCCATTATGTCCCTCAATTTTTGAGAGAACTGAGGTCCAGAAAGGTTAAGTGGCTAGCTAGACGGGTATTGGTAGCTAGAGGGCACAGCAAAGAAGTCCACAACATGTTTATGGACAGGCTAGCAAATGGATCCAGTGGAAAGGAAGAAAAGATACCAGAAGAAAAGGGGGGTAATTGGATAAGGAGTACCTAGAATAGACAGGAAGAGAGGAGAATGAAGACAGAAGCAAACAAAAATAATACAACTTTCCCTCTGAAGCTGGATAATGTGTTTCCTTTTCCATTTGGGTTGTTAGATAACAAGGTTAGGGGAGTCACTCAGAGTACCTGGATTTCGCCAGAACTCCACCCTTGGCGCCTTTCCCCTCTCACACTATACACATACCCTAGGCTCCATTTACCATCTATACATGAAAGATTCCCAAATCTCTATTTAAGCCCAAACCCTCTCCTAAGCCACAGGCCCACAGGAGATGAATTTCTACTTGAATACCTATAGCCATCCACGCTGAAATCCCCGTCCACAATTCTACTCCTGCTCCAGTGCTCTCTGTCTCAGTAAAAGGCCTCGCATGATGATTTTAGGCATATTATTAAACATCATCTCTCATTACATCTTTGTAAGCAAGATGAAAAAAAAGCATCTGTCGGATGACAGTAAAGGTAGAGTCACAGCTGCTAGAACAGCCTTACCTGGTAAGTGTCCATTAATGAATGGTAAGCTGCTAAGTCTTCAATTAGCCTCATTTAGTTCTATGCCAAGTGTACCAGACACCTATAGGTAACCCTGAATAATGCCTACCTCCTTGTGTTCATGTCCTTATATAATCTCTTTGCCTTGAGTGTGGGAGGGACCTGTAACTAGCTTCTAGCCAACAGAATACAGCTAAGGTAATGAGAGGTCACTCTCATGATTAGGGTGTGTGTGTGTACATACATACAGTAGTTCCCTCTCCCTTATCTATGGGGGATATGTTTCAAGACCCCCAGTGGATGCCTGAAATCGTGGATAGCACCAAACCCTATATATACCATATTTTTTCCTATACATACATACCTATGATAAAGTTTAATGTATAAATAGGCACCACAAAAGATTAACAACAACAATAAAAGACAACAATTATAACAATATACAATAAAATTTATGGGAATATTGTCTCTCTCTCTCTCAAAATATTGTACTGTACTCACCCTTTTCTTCTTGTAATGATGGGAAATGATAAAATGCCTACATGACGAGATGAAATGATGTGAATGAATTTTGACAACATGTCAGAAAGAAGGCATCTACTTCCAAACCAAGTTGATCTGGGAAAACTGAAACCACGGTTAAGGGGGGACTACTGTATAGGGGATTCCTTCTTGCTAGCATGACACAGACTTTATCCCTTGTTTGCCTGAAAGCAAGCTGCTGTGAAGTACCTCTGAAGAGGACCATGTGGCAGGGAGCTACAGGTGGCCTCTAGGAGCTGAGGGCCTCAAACCTCCAACCACAAAGAACTAAATTCTGCCCAAGAGCTACATAAACTTGGAAAGAGATGCAAGCCTCAGATGAGATTGTGGTCTCAGCCAACATCTTGACAGCAGCCTGAGAGACTGAGCAAAGGATCCAGATAAGCCATGACAGACTCATAAGCCATGGAAACTGTGAGACAGTAAGTAGGTAGTATTGTTTTGAGCCACTACAGTTGTGGTCATTTATTATGCAGCAATAGAAAACTAATAGACCAAGCAATATTTTGTTACTTAGATCAAAATATTTATGAAGTAAATATGATAATGCTAAACCTAACAAGAGGAAAAAGAAATATAAATTAACTATGTTAATGTTCAAAAAGAGTAAAAGCCAAGACAGAAAAGTTTTAACAAGGAGAAGAAGAAGATGATGACAGACAGACACACACACACAAGCACGCGTGTGCGTGCGTGTACACACATACTTGGAGAATGAAGTAGGCTTTGGGCTCATTATGAGCTTATAGTAAGATGTAGTTACCAAAAACCCAATGCTATTTGAGACCATATGAACAAAGTATAATGTACAAAACAAAAGTAAAACGGTCTTATTGTGCCATATGAACTGGTCAAATCAAATTAATAAATATTTCCTGCATGCCTCCAAGGCATTAGGAAGAACAGAGGGATGTATATGTTCCTGTCCCTTGAGTATTTTTTATGGTGTCTGGGGAGCTAAGATAAACATATTAAAAAGTTAAATCATAATAATTTAAAAAGCAGTTTAAGACAACTATAGAAAAGATGTTATAGAGCGGGCATTAGAATTCATCTGGCAATTAAAGATGTTAACAGAAGCAGAAGACAACACATCATTTACCAATATTATCATTATTGTGTTGCCAATATAATATAAAACTGAGTGTACTCAACACTGGGATTCAATTTCACATTACTGAGCACAAGCGTTGAAATTTCGAAAATGTGGAGGTAAAAAAAAAAATTCCAGCTCTGCTATTTTGGAGGCTTTTTAGTGACAGATAACATTACATTTTACAAATAAGTACATGCGGGCAAACAAAGATCAAATAATTTGTTCATGACTATAAGTCAGTAAGTCAATTGTACTCAGAAACAGGTTTTCTTTTTTTTTAATTTTGTCTGACAAAGAGAGAAAGCACACACACAAGCAGGGGAGGAGCAGAGACAGAGACACACAGAATCCAAAGCAGGCTCCAGCCTCTGAGCTGTCAGCACAGAGCTGGACCAGGGCTTGAACTCACGAACCGTAAGATCATGACCTGCGCCAAAGTCAGACGCTTAACCAACTGAGCCACCCAGGCGCCCCGAAGCAGATATTCTCTGAAGTCTGGAAGGCTAATGAAAACTCACATAACCTTTCTAGGTTATGATGGCTGCTTTTGGCTACATGATGTTTTCACTAAAACAGTTTAAAATCCTGAGTCACCTTCTACTCTTCTCCCTCCAAAGCAGAGCAGTAGTCAAGGTTTGTCACTTCTTCCTTTGTGGTGTGTCTCCCATTTATCCCTTCCTTTAAACCCCCAAGGTCAACATCTGACATCCAGACCCTCGTGAAGTTCTACCTGCATCTCTTTCAGCAATGTCCTAACTAACCTCCCGGTTTCCAGTCTCCAGTATGTCCCTCCCATCTGTCTTACATAGTTCCAACCATGGCATTCCCTGCTCCAAGCCCTTCAACTGCCCCCATGCTCATAGAAGTACGAATCTCTTAGTTGGGGGGGCCACAGTTAGATTCAAGTCCTGGCTCTATCACTTCTTAGCTATGTGACTTGGAACATCCTTTTTCTCATTTGTTAAATGAGGTTAATATCAACTGCCTCATACGTCCTGGTCTATCTGGTTCAGCCACTGTCTATGCCTACCCCATCTGATTAGCATATGACTTCACTCTGAGAAGTGCCCTAGTTATGACAATAAATAATTCAGTCAATAAAGGGTTGTTAGAAGGATTTAATGACACGATGCATATAACAGGCCTGGCATGATTTTTTTCCCATTCCCTCAAATGCCCCTTATACTTTGCTGCCTGAAATCATATCTCTAACATCAACAGCTATAGAAGAACCTATCTCATACTACACGGTCTACCTCAGATGCTCCCTCCTCACATTTGTCTGACTTCTGTGGTATTCTAAACCTCTCTTATAATGTATATCTAACACTAGCTTGGGTCGTGGTAATTGGTACACATGCTTTAACTGCCTCAGAGACTAGCTGTGGGGAAGACAGTGTCTGCTTCTCTTTCCTCTTAGTTGAACATGTGACACCTAATAGTGTTGTCCACACATAAGATACTAAATGACTTAAACTTAGAAATAATCCAGAATTTTGGCCACCAAATTGCATTTCACTCACCCATCAACTGTTTATTTAAGCCTCTGCTTTCTACACAGGGCAGCCAAGCACAGGCTCTCAGCAGATACCAAGTCCAGCCCACTCTTGGCTCAGGGTCTTCTCTTTTTAGAATATCTGGTTTCTTCTCCCAGTTCCTCCCTCATTTATGCCAACTCCAAGCTAGGGCCATTTCTAACAGCTTCTCTGATCATCAGCAAATCTTCCTGTCTGCTTCTCTAAGCATAACTTCCAGGTCCAGGTTCAGGTTCAACCTCAAACCACACTCTAGGCAGCACCTCGGGCTCTATGTTTCCACAAGCAGGAAATATCGCAAAAATTAAACTCTTTGAGTCCCTTTTTCTACGCCAATCTACAACCTGAAACTACTGAGCCTTTCTCCTTTCTCACAGTTGTTCCCATCATTCCAGTCTCTGCCACCTGCCCAATTATACATCGTATGTGTACAGTTATACATCCAAGAGTAAAACTTATCTTGCTTCTTAATCCACTGGCCACAATTCCAAATATTAGCAAACCAGGGCCAGTTGAGAGGCTAGGGACTCTGGTCTCTACACACACAGCTGAGTAAAAGAGTTATTCACTATAGCAAATCCAGAGGACATTCATTTGAACATTCCTTTTACTTCTCATATCACAGGCAAAAGTGGTCTTTTTGGTGGGGGGAGTGAGCTAAAATGAGCTTAAAGCATTTGAGGGTTTAATCAAGACTTTCTTATGTAAATGAAGGCAACCTGTATCTTCTTCATTTCAAACATAAGACTATATCTGTATTCCTTGTCAGGACCTTGAGCAAAAAGCTCAAGGAACTGTAGTCCAACATTCCCTTATACAATATTTAAACAAGTTGAACAAGAACAACAACTATTTATCCAGACACGAAGACACTTAACTGCTTAATTGTGGCCTAGAATACAATTACTCTGCAACTTAGGTATTAAAATACCTACATATCAAAACTAATGACACAATTAAAATTGCTTCATCAAAAAAAAAGAACAAAGGAAAAAAAATGAATAAAATCATGATTTTTTTTCACCTAATTTTCTCACTTACTTTCTTAGCATTAAGCTTTTTTTTAATGTTTATTTATTTTTGAGAGAGCAAGCAAGCGAGCAGGGGAGGGGCAGAGAGAGAGGGGAAACAGAGGATCTGATGCAGGCTCTGCGCTGACAGCACCAAGCCCTATGTGGGGCTCGAACTCACGAACTGTAAGATCATGACCTGAGCTGAAGTCAGTTGCTTAACCTACTGAGTGACCCAGGCACCCCTTAGCATTAAGCTTTAACAAAACCACAGCCCCCCTAAGCCCCCTGGCCATGATGATTCCCTGGCAGCTTTCAGAGGCCCTTGATTTGCCCAGACTCTGCCTCCTATACTTCAGACCTGACCTCTCACCTCAGCCATTATTATACCTTTTATTTCTTAGAATAGCATCAAGAAAAGAATCAAGTGAGGTACAGGTTTTATTCAAATTTTATTACCTAAAGGCATTATAGCTTGTTGTAAACAAGTCAAGCAATATAGAAAGGTATCGGGTGAAAATGAAAACCCCTACCCCTGCCAACGCCTAAACTCTAAGGTAACAACTGCTGTTTCTCATCTATCATTCCAGAAAATGTCTATGCATATATATATACAAACTCATATCCATCTACCTTTTACCTCCCCCCTTCTTTCAGTTGTACGGATGGGATCATACAATACCATTCTGTACCTTTTTTTTCCATTTAAAATGTATCTTGGACACCACTCCCTATCATTATCTATAGATCTACCTCATTCTTTTTCATAAAATGCACAGCATTCCATTGGGTGCATACATACACCATTATTAATATAACCAGCCTCTCATGATGGACGTCAAGACTGTCAGTAGTGAAAATGGAGCAACAATGAAATGACTAGCATCCTCGTAAAAAGTGACTTTTGTGCACTTCCTTCTTAGACTAGATTCAGAGACAAAAGGTATACACATCTTACATTTTCATAAGAACTTCCAAACTGCCCTCCAAGTGGGCTCTAATACTTCCTCTGACTCTGTACAGAAAGGGGCTTTAAAAAAAATTTTTTTAATGCTTATTTATTTTTGAGAGACAGAGCATGAGCAGGGGAGGGGCAGAGAGAGAGAGGAAGACACACAATCCGAAGCAAGCTCCAGGCTCTGAGCTGTCAGCACAGAGCCTGACGCAGGGCTCGGACCGTGAGATCATGACCTGAGACAAAGTCAGAAGGGGGCTTTTAAACCAATCACCTCGTCTGAAGTTTCTGTAGCTCAAATAAGGAACTAGATATTTTAACACAAAAATAGCAAAGCCCTAATGATTTTGTTACATTTTTTATTTTAACATACTCTGGAAGCCAAATGCCACAGTTGGTGGCAGCCTCACCTTGCTGTGATTAACCTTGCCCTGTCCAAATGCAAATTCAGAGGGTGCCATTCCACAGAATTAATCCAGCTCCTAAATAATGCATTCCTTAGGTTCGGAGATTTACTGAGTGAATTTAGCACCGAAGAGAAACATACACTGCTCCTGGTAATTTATCTCTAACATATAATGGTGTCACATAAGGTGGTTTCCACTCACCCATAATTTAAAGTCACTGGCAATGCAGGCACACTTTGAATATGTACACCTCAGTATATCAGAATATTCATGGTATGGGATGATCTGATTGAAAGATTTTGCTACTTTAACAGAGAATCAGGTTTTTTCCAATGATAGTGAACATCTGTAAGCGTCACTGCACAGAATCTAGTGGACCACATCTAGAATAACACTTGTTTAACATTGTGTATGTTGCAAAGCACCTTAGCATATTTTACCCCATTTAATCTTCATGACAATCCTGGTAGGAAGGCAAGGCAATTATTACTCATTAAACAAAGATTCCATGAGCACATAGTATGTTCTGGGTACTCTCTGTCAGGTAGCTGGGATGCAAAGATGAATGAGGCCCTCCCCTCATTCACTGTTGCCCTGCCCCATGCAATCTATCCCTGAAGCCCTAACACTGCACTTAGGATACTGAGTAACATGGCCTATAAACCTTGTGTTACCAGAGCACTGTCCACCCTTCCAGTTCATCCCAATCCCCTGTATATCTCATTCACGATTGTCCAGCCACAATGGACCACCACACTGGAGAAGAATCCAGGTTCTTGCCACCTCAGGGATTTCCACTTCATTTCCTCTCCCTGGTATGCCCTTCCATCAGCTCTTCACCTAGATAGCTCCTATCCATATTTTGGCCTCTGCTGAACTTGTCACTTCATTTCAGACCCCTTCTCCCAATAAATTCTGTCTCACTTATTCTTTTTTTTAGAACTTTACTTCATATCATAATACTTCATACTGAAATGCTTGTGCATATGTTTGAATACCAGCTCCCTCACATGACTGCAGGGCTCAGGAGGGCAAGAATCATGGCTTTTGTGTTCACTGCTCTAACCCCAGCACCTATCCAATGCAGTGCCTGGCACACAGCAGACATGAAAACAAATGTACTGAACAAATACAGCCAATGCCCTCAAGACGTATACGAGAGAGCGGGGAAACACGCAAAGAAGGGAAAGGCTAATTTTACCAGAGGATGGGCAAGGTTTCAGGAGGGACTACAAATAGAGGACACTTAGCTGATGGCGGAAAGTAGACATTTGCTAGGAATACGATCTAGGCCATCAGGAGGCGACTGCAAGCAGAGAAGGGCAAGGGCTGTACAGTGCGTCTCAGACTTCTGGCTTTGATATCTGGGTGGATGGTGCACATTCAAGGGAGAGAATGAGGCTCTATTATTATTATTTATTACCAGGGTACAGAACCCAAGGAAAAGAAGGCCTTGGCAGAAAATTGAAAATTCGGATGGCAGTGATTCCTCTGCCCACCTGCTTCTTACCACTCTTAAGCTAAATAGGAAAAACCATGACTTCAACCTGAGAATATTCAGTGTTGAGCTGTAGGTGGCCGCAGGCCAGACCAGGGCAGTGGAGGGTGGTGTGAGGACCAGAAGACTTAGCACACACAGGGCCAGGAGAGCTCTCTACATCTGAACACCTTTTTTGACCAGAAGATGTCAATAATGTAATGTATGGAACTGTCAAATCACTATATTGTACACCTAAAACTAATATAACACTGTATGTTAACTAACTAGGATTAAAATAAAAACCTAAAACAAATAACAGTAATAATAATAATGGAATTCAGTGTGCTTATCTTTTTGTAGGGGGGTGCAGAAGAAGGAAAGAAAAAGATTCAGTGTCCTGAGTATCTCACATGCTTGGTAATACCTATTTCATTTCCACCAGATAGTCCCTTTCCTGAATTTATTTCTAACTGCTGTGTTGCAATTTCTGGGTTGCTCTTCATGGAAGTAGTCAGGGCAGAAATCCTAAATACATATAAGAAAATGCTACCTAATGCCTGAATGGTATCGGGTTGAAAAGCATCAAAATAAGCCATTACTTAAGGGGGTTACCTCATCCTATTAACTCCTCAACAGCTTCTCTGGTTTGGCCACAGGTCTATAACAGAAAGTAGGAAAAATAAGAAGAATCTGGCATTTGCTGCCACCCATAGTGAAACTTTCTAGTCCCCCCTCCCATCCTGCCACACACAGAATAGCATTACATGAAACAGGAAGCTTTGAATCATAATTCTGGTTAAAACATAACCTATAGTTTATTTCAAAAATGCCAACAGAGTGACAGGAAAAAAAAAACCACCTTGGAAGCCTCAGTGAAAAAACAATTCTTTGGGAAGAAAAAAACCCTAAACTTTTCAAAGTAGCAATAATGCATAGTAGGGAAAGACTAACGTTTAGCAGAAAATTATAAAACAGCCAAGGCTAGGGGAGGCAGTATAACTGCAGTAGGGCTAAAGAGGCAGACAGACTGGCAGAGAGAGCACACTAGGCAGCACTGATTATCAGTAGCCTGAGGCATCGTCCTGGCTCAAAGCACCATATGACAGCTGTGATACTCACAGTTTCCCTGGGCCTCAGTTTCCTCCTTTGTAAGATGAAATGTTTGAAATGGATCACCTTGAAAGATCCTTTCCTGTTTAAAAACATCCCTTTAAGGGGTGCCTGAGTAGCTCTGTCAGTTAAGCGTCCGACTGCTGGTTTCAGCTCAGGTCATGATCTCACGGTTTGTGAGTTCGAGCCCTGCATCAGGCTCTGTACTGATAGTGGGGAGTCTGCTTGGGATTCTCTCTCTCCTTCTCTCTGCCATTCCCCTGCTCACTGTCTCTGTCTCAAAATAAATAAACTTAAAAAAAAACTTTTTTTAAATCCCTTTAAGAATATATCGATTTTTTTTTCTGCTGCGATTATAATACAGTCAGAACAGCTACAACAGGTGAACATTTTGGTGATTCTCATTCTCATCTACAATCATGTGAGGCAAATATTGTCATATACTTTTGCATATTTTAATAGCAAAGGTCAACATTGGTGAGTGCTTAACCTGTGCCAGGCAGTGTTCAAAGGCTATATATGTATTAACTCATTCCATCTTCCCAATAATCCTATGAGTAGGTACAATTATTATTAACCCATTTTGCCAATGAAGAGAGTGAGGCACAGTATATAAAATAACTTGCCCACAGGTAGCAGTGACAGCGAATACACAAACCCAGGGAGTCTGTCTCCAGAGACCGCACTTGACCCCTGATGAGACAATTGAGGCTTTCAGAGTTTAGGTACTTTGGCCACCACCTGGCAGGGCCGGGTTCAGATTCAGGTGTATCAGATTCCACGGTCCATGCTCCTTCCACAACTGTATGCTTGAGAAGGAATGGCTGGCTCTTAGAGAAACAGAAATCTTCTGAAAGATCATGTTTGTTTACCTCCTATTCATCCCCACCTCTTCTGCCCCGCTGAGGAGTTGTAGAGGCAATAGTGAAAAGAGATGAAGAATTCTTTTCTTGTACCTACCATAGTTGAGACACTATGCCAGATAAAGAAAAAAAAAGGGGAGGGTGGGTGCTCTGCTTCCTTACTCCTGCTCTAACCACACGATTTTTGTTTAAGAGCCGTGCAGATACTAACGTTTTGGTCAACAGGCAGGAGCAGATGGCTTTTCCTAGATGATGGTGGTCCAACTATTAAGCCACACAGCTAACCAGATTTCACACTGAAACTCTGTCTCCAACTCACTAACTGCTTTGTGATGCTCCCCCGGCCCCCATGTGTTAGCTAAATCACCAGAGTGTTTAAAGATACACTGTGATGTGCTAAGAAAAAAAATCTGCAAGGTTGAAATGTACTTCCTTTAAATCTGAGTTTCTCGTTGCAACTAAGTTTTACTACAGTTTTCCTCTGTCTTATTTTCATGCTTATCCTGGCATATTTTGCCGCCTCACCTCATTATGTAACCTCCACACGAGAGTAAGTGTAATTTCCCAATTTTTGCATAATCTCTCTGCCTGTCCCCACTCTCACTCCCAAAAGAGTTTCTGGAGTCAATAGGAGAGATGGCCAAAAATTACAAGAGGACTTGAGGAAGTATTAATAGCAAAAAAAAAAAAAAGAAAGAAAGAAAGAAAAAGAAAAGAAAAACTGCTCTGGCCAAACCCTTGGGGTCTTGGTTTCTTTTTTTTTTTTTTTTAATGTGGAGGAGGGGCAAGGGGTACAAAGTGACTGAAGCAGTTGTCCAGAAGCCCACACAATTCACTCCTTGTTGGTGGCACTATCATTGTGTATCTCATTTTCAAATAATTCATTTTTATTACAAAAGTAATACATATTCATCATATAAAATTTGGAAAATAAAAGAATGAAAAGGGGAAAAAACAGAAATGCATCCTACTGTCTTGAGATAGCCACTTTAACAACTTTGGTTCCTTTCCAGGGGCACCTGTGTGGCTCAATCAGTTAAGCGTCTGACTCAGGTCATGACCTCATGGTTCCTGAGTTTGAGCCCTAAATCGGGCTCTGTGCTGACAGCTCAAAACCTGGAGCCTGGAGCCTGCTTCGGATTCTGTGTTTCCCTCTTTCTCTACCCCTCCCCCGTTCATATATTCTCCCCCCCGCCCCCCCCCTCTCAAAAACAACTTTGGTTCCTTTCCTTCCATTCCATATTTATCATCACATCCACAGGTATATATGTAACATGTAAACACAGAGACACAAACAACTGCACACTTAACTTACAAAGATGGAAATGGCATCATCCCATATACTCTCCCACTGTATCATAATGATTTTCCTCAGCATTGGTCTTCATATTTAATGGCCCCACATTTTACTATATGGACCTTCCATAATTTACTTACATTCCCCTACTATAGAAACTGTGTCTTCAGTTTTTCACTATTATAAACACAATAGCATATAAAAGCTGTGCACATATATTGGATATTTCCTTCAGAAGTTACACTTTTCAAAAATTAGTGAGGAATCCATGGTATTTACAGAGAAATTGGAAGATACAAGTAAGCAAAAACAAAGTCAATTCTAATTTCTTTTTTAAATACTTTTGTGGACATCCCCTCAGGTTTTTCTTATTATACATACATGGACACAAACACATATATTAAAATGGGGTCATATTATTAATAAAAAAATAAGTTACTAATAATAGTTACCACGTATTGACTACTTACCACATGCCAGCCACTGTGATTTTCTCATATTTATAACCACCTTATATGTTAGCTCAATGGTTCCCAAACTTGTCTACACACTGAAGTCACCCAGGGAGCTTCAAAAACCCTGAGGGCTGCATCCAATCCCTAAGGACTGAGGATTTTAATCGACTGGGTGAGGCCTGGCCTTGGGAGGGTTTAAGAGATCCCCAGGTGATCCTACTGGGTGTTGGGAACTATTAGGTTTGCTGCTATTTTATCCCTCTCTTACTAACATGGAAGCTGAGGAACACTCAGGTAATAACTTCCCAACATTACCCAGTTGATAAGGCTACGATTTCGATCTAACCCTAAGCCCAGAGCCCAGACTTTTTTCTTTTCTTTTTTTACTTTTTGATGTTTCTTTATTTTTTGAGAGAGACAGAGCTTAAGCAGGGGAGGGGCAGAGAGAGAGGAAGAGAGAAATCCTAAGCAGGCTTCGCACTGTAACTGTTAGGAGATCATGACCTGAGCCGAAACCAAAAGTCGGACACTTAACCAAATGAGCCACCCAAGGGCCCCTCCCAGACTTTTTTTCCTATTTGACTATAGCTGACACACAATGTTACATTAGTTTCAGGTATACATTACAGTGATTCCACAAGTCTATACATTATGCTGTGCTCAACATAAGTGTAGTTACCATCTGTCACCATGCAATGCTATTACGATACCATTGACTATATTCCCTACAATGTACATTTCATCCCCAGATCCCAGGCTTTTAACTACCGATAATCTGGGATATGATTCCCCCCGCCCACCACTCATATAACATCATATTATGAACCTATTATTTTTTTTAACATTTATACATTTTTGAGAGACAGAGTGTGAGCACAGGAGGGGCAGAGAGAAGGACACACACACACACACAGAATCGGAAGCAGGCTCCAGGCTGTGAGCTGTTAGCACAGAGCCTGATGCGAGCTTCAAATTCACAGACTACAAGATTATAACCCGAGCTGAAGTCAGACACTTAACCAACTGAGCCACCCAGGCACACCTGAACTTATTTCTATGTAGAACTCGGCACTAATCATTTTTAGGAATGATTATACATTTATAGGAATGATACATTTATAATCATTTGTAGGAGTGATATACTATTCCACTGTATTACTACATCGGAATGCAAGTGTTACCAATTTTTCCCACTATAGAAAATGCTGCCATGAATACCCTTATTGACACACTTTTGTGTACGTCCTTAATTACTTCCTTGGGATAAATTCCAAAAAAAATGCTGGGTCAAAAGGTAAACGTGTTTTTTAAAGCTTTTGATAATGCCAAACTGACATTCCCACCAGAAGTGCAAGAGAATGCCTGCTTCCTCATGTCCTTGCCAACACTGAGTTTTGTCATTCCTTTTATTTATTTATTTATTTATATTTCTTTTAATGTTTATTTTTGAGAGAGAGAGAGACAGAGCATGAGCAGGGGAGGGACAGAAAAGGGAGACAAAGAATCTGAAGCAGGCTCCAGGCTCCAGCTATCAGCACAGAGCCTGACGCGGAACTCAAACCCATGAACCATGAGATCATGACCTAAGCTGAAGTTGGAGGCTTAACCGACTAAGCCACCCAGGCGCCCCTGTCATTCCTTTTTAATCTTTGCAAATTATATTGGAGAAAATGGTATGCCATCTTAAATCTCCTTTCGACTACCACTGAGATAGAACATTTTTTCACATTTATTGGCCACTTAGATTTCTTCTTTTACGTATTTTCCTATTCCCAACCTTGGCACATTTTTCTAGTCAGATACTTGTATTTTTCTTATTGCTCTGAATAATGAGTCTTGTTGCAACTGCTTCCAGTTTTGTCATTAACTTCACAGGTTTTGCAGGATTTTAAATTTGCATATAGCTGATTATATTAATATTTTATTTATTACTTTACCTTTGATATTATGCATACAAATACCTTCCCTACCCCAACACTATATACTCTCCTATCATCTCTCTTTTTCAAAGTTTTCATTCTTCAGTGTAGCAGTGTACATGTAATCCAAAAAGGATTACACATCAGAACTGTTTACAGAGTTTTGTTTTTTTGGTTTTGTTTTGTTTTGTTTTTTTTTTAATGTGCAGGTCCTAAGACTGAATTCCAATTTGGGGAGTCTGAGACCTGAGTAGGAATAGTTTTTAAAGCCCCATGGACAACTCTGATGCACCCTCTCCTTTATTAAGAAACAGTAGTTTAATCTTCTAAATTTATATTGGTGTCATTTTTTTCCAAATTACTTCAGCACATTTGTTAAATAAATGATTTTATGAATTTGAAATGCTACCTTTATCCTAGTTGGCAAGCTCCATGAGAGTAGAGACCATACCTATTTTTACTAACCATTGCACCTCTAGGGCTCAGCACTGTGCCTGGTGCACAACTGGTACCTAATAAATGATAATTGGGGAGCGCCTGGGTGGCTCAGTCAGTTAAGCATCCGACTTTGGCTCAGGTCATGATCTTGGGTTCTAGCCCCACATTGGGCTCTGTGCTGACAGCTCAGAGCCTGGAACCTGCTTCGGGTTCTGTCTCCCTTTCTCTCTGTTCCTCCCCTGCTCATGCTCACTTGCTCTCTCTCTCCCTCAAAAATAAACATTAAAAAAATTTTAATGATAATTGAATAAATAATACCTGACAATGTGTCCAACCTCATCCAACCCCAAACTGGCTAGTTCTCTTGTCAATAACTTCTTGACAATTAGATCAATAAATCTGATGGTATTAATGATGACCCTGAGTTATCAAAAATACTAAATTATGCCCAGGAGGCTATGTTTAAAGCGGCCAGGAAATATGTTACAGGGCTTCATCAAATGAAGTCAAAATAATAATGTTGGCCATGTTTGAGGGGTATGGGAGTTCTGATAAAACTCTCTGTGGAGGAACTAGATACCACTGACCCAAGAGACTAAGGAGGATTGGCTTCTTCTAGCTCTTAGAGTTCCTTAACTACCTCCAGAAACTGACTCCAAGCTTCCTTGAGCTGAGGATAGACCCACCCATTCCCTCCTCCGAGCCCATGGAAAAACTGGAATAGGGAACCAGGACACCTGGGTTTTAGTCCTGTCACCACCATCAACCTGTTTGAGCATGGGCATGTCACTTTACTTCTAGGGGTTGGGCTAGATGTTTTCTAAGGATCTCTTCAGATCTAAGCCTCTACCTAAAGACTCAAACAGACTACCACAGGGTAGGGCTTCCAAGGACAACCTGAAATTCCCTCAACAGAACAGGGTCCCAGGGTCACCCCAGGATATAGCAAAGTAATAGTGACAACAATAATGGTGGTTGTATAAGTAGTAGCAGTAGTAATAGTAACAACAGCAGCTACTGATAAATTTTAATGAGCATGTATTATATGCTGGGCAATATTCTAAATGTCTTACTAATAATAAAGGCACACATTTACATGGCACGTACTATGTCCTAAGTGCTTTGTATATATTAATCTTCAAAATGACCCTATAAGGTGAGTTTTATTATTATCCTCATTTTACAGAGGAGGAAACTGAGACACAGAAAGGGTAAGGGACTTGTCCCAGGTCTCACAGCTACCAAGTGATGGACCCATCAGAGTTGAACCCAAATCTGTATTTTTAACTATTCTACTATAGTGCCAGCCAAACTATCATTGTCACTATTGCTTGTCACTTTAGATGTTGCACATAACAAAAAATAAGTTGCAATTACTTATATGGAATACTCCCCTATTCACTAATGCTAAGAAAATGTGGTTTTACTCCAATGTCATTTTAAGCAGATCCAATTTTAGGGCCTGAGAGAACAAAATATATGATTTATTAAGAAAATACGACAGGGGCAAAAAATATATATGACAGGGATACCTAGGTGGCTCAGTCCGTTAAGTGTCTGACTCTTGATTTGGTCCCAGTTATGATCTCACAGTACATGTGATTGAGCCCTGCATCAGGCTCCATTTGCTGAGAGCACAGAACCTGCTTGGGACTCTCTCTCTCCCTCTCTCTCTGCCCCTCCTGGCTGACACATTCTCACTCTATCATTCTCTCTCAAAATAAATAAACTTTAAAAAAGAAGAAACTATGACATTTTATTAAGAATTGGTATTCATTGGGGCGCCTGGGTGGCGCAGTCGGTTAAGCGTCCGACTTCAGCCAGGTCACGATCTCGCGGTCCGTGAGTTCGAGCCCCGCGTCGGGCTCTGGGCTGATGGCTCAGAGCCTGGAGCCTGTTTCCGATTCTGTGTCTCCCTCTCTCTCTGCCCCTCCCCCGTTCATGCTCTGTCTCTCTCTGTCCCAAAAATAAATAAACGTTGAAAAAAAAAATTTTTTTTAATAAATAAATAAAGAAAGAATTGGTATTCACTAGAATGTTTTTATTAGAAAATAAATAAATCATTAACTACTAATGGTGTTTCCACTAAAGACAAAAAACACAAGCTCTTTATGCATCATTAGGAACAAAACTTTAGATCCCCACCTTCACAAACTTCCATTCCAAACTTCCAGCACCACCTTTTAATCATGAACCTAACAGCCCATAGGTGTCTCAAGCAAAAGAAGCCAAACCAAAGTCAGTACACTAACTCCCCACCATCCATCCCCATATGCTCTTTTCACATCTTCCCGAGGCTAGGTCCCCAATCTCGGGGACTGGCACCACCCACCCCAAGCACCCAAACTGGGTGTCAACCCGGGCCCTGTTCCCCCCACATCTGGTCACAGAACATTTGTAGAATTCATCCTGTGCTCTCTATCCTTGCTGCCCCCGCTTCTGCTCAGACTCCCAACTCCTTCCCTCAAGTGCTCTACCAGAAACCTCCCAACCAGCTCTTGGCTTTCTTTCTCTCCAGCTCCAACTCCACCTCAACACTGCGGCCAAAGTAATCTTTCTGAAACAAAATCTGATTATGTTACTTCCCTGTTTAGAATCTTTGTCTCCCGGATAAAGTGTAAAATCCTTCCTAGAACATACAAGGTCCTTTATTATCCGGCCTCCAACTACCTTCCCAGCTTCATCCGAGGTCGTGGCCCACACATCTCACACGAGGCAAACGGAGCAACTTGGAAGTTCCCAAACAGTGCTTCTCTGTCTGCCCAGAATGCAATTCTCTCATTCGCCCATCTGGCAAACTCCCACTCATTTTTTTTTTTTTTAGACCAGCTCAAAACTCAGAATTCATCATGCCTTTCTCTGGGCTTCCATCACATTTTGCACCTCTCCCTATTCTAACACTTAATTTAACCTAACACAATCATTTGTCTATATGTCTGCCTTTCCCAGAAGAGAAGGAACCCTCTAGGGCTCTGTGTCTTATTCACCTCTGTATTATGTTTGTTGACTGAAAGAATACCTCGCGATTTAAACAAGAATTTCCAAACTGCTCCTGATAAACGTCCAAAGCGAGTGATACAAGCCAATTCCCATTTCAACAAACATCTTCAAAGTAACAATCCTCATACATCAAAAATACATGTTGCATTTGTGTGCCTTCGTATTTGAAGCCATAACCAACAGGAGAAAGTTTTAACAGATACATTAGCAACCAACAAACCTACCTGACGAATACCTATAGCTATATAACTTCTTGCATTCGACTCCAAGTGGTTCTTAACCTTTTCTGGGTCACAGACCAGTCTGGGTAGTGTTTGTCTATCATTTCTTAAACCCACACTCCTTTTTGAAAAACATAAAAATCCCACACAGCCCCAGAAATTCTGATACTCCCCCAAGGACACGACCCTGAACCCCACCAAAAATAAAAATAACTTTGCAGGTGGTAGGAATTCCTAGGTTCACAAGAGATGTAAATCCATCAGGTAAGACACCACCGTTGAGTTTTGCTCTTGGGTAGTTCATACTATTAAAACGGGCATTTTCCTTCCATCACCAAATATAAACACTATAACATTAAATATGCTTTAAAGTCTTTACTGGGAAGAGGAAGCCAGGGAGGTGCTGACATCTGTCTCCCCCACCATTGAGAACCTTATGATAAGGAACTTGCAGGAAACAAATGAAAAACACAAATATGAAAAAAAAATCCTGTTTCCTCACACATAACCCCCACAAGCACATGTTCGAAAGAAGGGAGTTCTTTCAAAAGGCTTCTGGCATTACATTTTCTTGCTACTACCGTCCCCCTACCTCTCCACCCCTACTTTAAAATAGGTGAAACTTCTAGGTAGCAGCAACTTCTTTTTAATTTTATTTTTTATTTTTTAAAATTTACATCCAAATTAGTTAGCATATAGTGAAACAGTGATTTCAGGAGATTCCTTAATGCCCCTTACCCATTTAGCCCATCCACCCTCCCACAACCCCTCCAGCAACCCTGTTTGTTCTCCATATTTATGAGTCTCTTCTGTTTTGTGCTCCTCCGTTTTTATATTATTTTTGTTTTGCTTCCCTTATGTTCACCTGATCTTCTTTTAAATTAATATACTTTTGTCCTTGTGGAGACAAAGGGTTAGAGAAAGGGTTGGCTGGCTGCCTGCCACCAGCTTGGGGGGTTGGGTTGGGATGGAGGAAAAACCAGTTAGAGAAATAAGTTCTGATTTCTTACCCTGCCACATGGCCATCTTCAGCCTTTCTTCTCCCACGCTGGGGTCACACACTTGTTTTCCCAAAGCCCTCCAGTTTTATAAGAAGGCTTGAATGGGATGTAGACAGACCAGCCGCTGTGTGGCCTTGTTTTCTGCAAGAAGTTCAAGCCCTCAACCTGAAAATGTGAATAGCAAAATGAATACTGAAATGAAAAAAAAATTCAAATCTTTAAGAATTACCTCCTGTCCCTCTTTGAACCTCTCCTTCAAAGACATGCAGACATGGGTAGTGCCGAGTTTTTCCCAGCAAAGTACTGCTTTAGAAACATAGAATGGTAAGATCCAGAGTCAGTTACTATTGCCACTGAGTGCTGTCCAATTCTGCGTGAATCACTGGATCTTCAGTAAATGGGTTTCAGAATCTCAAAGGATACGTGGTTGGATGAGATAACCATTAAATGTCTTCCCTATATTCACATTCCACAGTTTGGGGAATGAAGAACAGCATAATATCCATTGCCCTCTCCTACTGCCCGCCCCAGCACCCAACTTGCCATTTAAAACTTAGTAGAAAGGAGAACAACTTTTGTAATATTTAAAGTTTTAAAATAGACCCTGTATAGGAATGGAGAAGCAAGCAAGCATAATAAAAAGTTAAGATCAATGCCCTTTGGGTCGTGGTTCTTTCTCTCTGCTTCACTATACTTCCCCACACTTTGCCAATGTCCTGAAAGAAGCATATATTGCTTTTATAATCAGGGGTAATAAGAAGAAAAGAAAAAAAATAAAAATAGAATACTAATTTAAGTACTACCAATTAATTCAGCTAATTCCTAAACTTAAAAAGTCAAATTCGGTCTTAGGACAATACTGTTTGCAAGGATATGAAAGGAGCTAGGAATCAGGGGGACAAAAACATAATGTCTGACTACTTCGTTTGATTCAGAGGCTTAATATATTAAACGCTGTGCTGCCCATTTAAACAAGTTCTTAATAAATTGGTCTTCCTTATTTAGCACCCAAGTCATCAGCTTTTTCTAAGCAAAAGACCTCACGTTTTTGACTTGGTCAACATGAAAGTAGGTTGCTATTTCCATAGCTTTTACACAAGTAGCACCTCCGCCCACGAAATGAAAGCTCTAATGCATGCATGAAGACTAATACGAACTTGAGAGTCATCATTTGGGTCTTCCTTGATGACTTTTGTTTAAGGAAAATAGTGTAAATGTGGACACTAGCCCCAACAGCACCAATAGAGGGGGGGAACCAATGCTTTGGATAAGCAAAGGTTTGCGAAAGTCCAAGAAAACTTAGGAAGTCCCAAGTCCAAGGATGAATTCACCAGGAAAAAGCGCTCCGATGACTTGTCTAGAACCCCGGACAGTTTGTTTTGGTTTGCCCTTTTCTTTCTTTCTTTCTTTCTTTCTTTCTTTCTTTCTTTCTTTCTTTCTCTCTCTCTCTCTCTCTCTCTCTCTCTCTCTCTCATTTCGCGTTAAGTAGTGGTCCGCACCTCGTGGGACCAGGAGAAATTTAACATCTCTGAAGTCAAACCCGGGTAGTTGCTAATAAATGTATGAAGTTTATGTAAAGCAGATTCTTACTGGCTTTTTATGCTCCACACTTCAGGATTTCCCTCACTTACTCGGGGTAGCTTACACTGACGTTATCACACGGGCACACGTACAATTTCGCTTAGCACTCCTGGAAACTGATTTGCTCTGAAACGTTAAGAAACGTAAACGTGCATCAATGTGAAGGTAAAGCTTTCCCCTTCAGGGTGAAGGCGCTCAAGCGCAAGCCTGGAATGTCTGGAGAGAACCAGCCACCCGCGCTAAGTGGGAAAAAGGAAAACTCGCCACAACGACTTTTCTGAGAGTCTGGAGTCCACTTCGCTAAGACCCACACCAACCTGCGAGTCCAGAGCGGGAGGAAGAACAGCGGGGCCTCGAAAGAGCTTCACCAGACAAAACCACTCTGCCCCAGTCCTGGAAAGGCGACGCCTGCAGCCAGCCTCCCCCCCCCATTCAAAAGCGGGACGGGCTTGGCGCCGCTCCGCGAGAAAACTTCGCTGGGACAGCGCAAGGACCCTGGCTCGGAGAATAGGGCAGGGCTCCCGGGAAGATGCCGCACTGCACTGGCTGGAACTAGCCGGTCTAACTCCTCCGAGTGCCAGGCGGCGGCGGCCGGGCAACGGGAACCCCCCTCTCAGGGGGACCGAGCCATCGGGGGAGCGCTTCCCCTGTGTTGCTGCGCCCAGGGGGTGCTCCGCGGGTGGGCCGGGGGCCGGAGGCCCGCCAAGGACCTGTTGGGGAAGCGACAGCCCATCTGTCTTTACCTGTCGCCGAGGTCAGGGGCGGCGGAGCCCGTCTCGGCCGCCGGCGGGCCGAGCGCTCAGTCGGCTCTGGCGTCCAGTACACCAAGCCGAGCTAGCGCCCCACGTAGCCGGCAGAGCTTCATTCACAGCCCAGCCGGGAGGAGGGGGAGCGGAGCGGGCGCGCGGCTCATGTGACAGGCGCCTCACAAGTATCGGCCAAACACAGCCAAAGTCTGCGCTTGCGCGTCCTACCCGGCCTTCTCCCGGCACCTCTGCCCTGGCAGGGCGGGGGTGAGGCGAGGTGGGAAGGAGGCCGGGCGGAGAAAGCGACGTAGGAGGAGTTTCCGCGTGCGCAACCGCAGTAAGTCGGCCCTGCTCGCTGCCATATTTAATGAGGACTGGGCGGCCCCTAACCCCGTGTTGGGCGTGCCGATTGCTTTTGAAAAAGAAATGCTCCCATTATGCTTCACTGTTAATAACCTGGAGTACGATTCTTTGGGGTTTTGTCTTTAGAATGAAACTGTTTATGCCGAGCTTCTGGCCGACAGAATAGCCAGTAGTAATCTAATACTAATTACATTAGCTGACATATTTTGAGCCTCTAATTACGTGCCAGGCACTGTGCTAAGCCCTTAACTCACTTTCATCTCATTTAGTGCCCACAATAATCGCACTGGGGTACGTACTATCATTCTCCGCTTTTATTCATGAGAAAACAGACTCACAGACAGATTAGGTAACTTCTCTGAGCTCACATAACAGGAGTAGGAATAGTGATCAAATATAGTGATGCTTATAACAGTGTACTTGAGCCTCGTTGCAGCACTGGATAATCTACACGGCAGTTTTCCCTATTATCACCATTTTTTTAAGTTTATTTATTTATTTTGCAGCACTGGATAATCTACATAGCAGTTTTCCCTATTATCACCATTTTTTAAAGTTTATTTATTGTGAGAGAGAGAGCATGAGCAGGGGAGGGGCAGAGAGAGAGAGAGAGAGAAGGAGGGAGGGGGAGAATCCCAAGCAGGCTCCCTGTGGCCAACGCAAGGCTTTGGATATCACAACTGTGACATCATGAACTGAGCCTAAATCAAGAGTCCCACACTTAACCAACTGAGCCGCCCAGGCGCCCCAGTATTATCTCACCATTTTAATAATTACTAAACAGAGGCTCAGAAAAGCAAAAATCATAGGTTTTAGTAAGTGGTAGAACTGAGAGTCCAAAATAGACCTTCCTGACGCCAAAGTGCTTACCGTAGGATTGAAAGAAACGGCCCCTCATTTTACAGAAGAGGAAATAGGCCAATGGAGTGCATTGACTTATTTAAGATGATCCTAATTAGTTATCAGCAGAACTGAGACCAGAATCCATATAGTCAATCCAGGCAATCTAAAAGTCAGGCTTTTTGACCATTGCAATGAAGAAGACCACGCACAAGAGAAACCATGGGGCATCTAACCAAAGAAAAACAATCATTACAGAATTTGAGGGAAGAGTGGAGTTTAAATAAATTTTAATGAAGGACTGTTTTCTGTAAGCTCAAAGCAGCACTGTGTGAAGGGGTCAACAACATCGAGTCTGGGCTGTGAAATGAACCCAGACACCGGTTTCCTTGGGAACCCAAAGTAAAAAATAGATGTGGAATGTTGTGTCCAGATAGCCCTTATCCGAAGTTCTGCACCTGGATAGGAATTCCAGGCTGCTTCTTTGTTTCCAAGAACCTTACCTCCTCCACACAAATGCGGGATGTTTTATTCTCACTGGCATGATTTCAAGCAGCAAAGTCTCTGATAGTCTATGTTTGTAGAGAACAAAGTTTCTCAAGGAATAAAAAAAAGTGGTGGTCACTCAAAGAGAGTTGTTATCATTTTATAGCTGTAGCGTGTCTTTGAGAGAAATACTGTTCCCTGTTATATTTGCAGCTGGCGTTATCTGTGTCTGATACTCCAGCCCGATGAATGGCCAGATTTTTGCTTTCTCAGTCCAAGCTTATTTTTACTTTATCTGGTAACATTTAGTCCCTCCTTGCCTTCAGGCACTCATAGTGTAATGGGTGGGAGGGTGGGAGACAGCCACAAGTTAACTAGAAAAAATCCAGGGAAAGTTATGCGGACTCCTCTGATAAAGGTAAATCCAAGTGGAAATAATACCTTGTGCAAAGGAAATCACCTATGAGGACGTGTGTGAGTACTCCTGTGTGATTGAAGCTTACGGTAGGGAAGTGTATGGGGGACACAACCAGAAATTCACGCCAAATTTTAGAAGATCCTGAATGTCATACTGAGATTTGTCCTTCATTCAGAAAGTGATTGAAAAAGTATTAAGGTTTTTGAGCAAGGGAATCCCGTTATTGGAACTCCTCTTTAAAAGGGTGAACCTGGGGTGGGGTTCCTGGGTGGCTCAGTCGATTAAGCATCCGACTTTGGCTCAGGTCATGATCTCACTGTTTGTGGGTTCAAGCCCCACATCGGGCTATGTGCTGACAACTCAGAGCCTGGAGCCTGCTTCGAATTCTGTCTCCCTCTCTCTCTGCCCCTCCCCCCTCGCACTCGCACTCTCTCTCTCTCTCTCCCCCTCAAAAATAAATAAACATTAAAAAAATTGTAATGGGGTGATTATTCAGAGAAATGTTCATTATTGTTTTTGTCATTGCAGGATAGAAGAAACCAGAGTTTATTTGCAGGTTTAGCAGGAAGAGCCCCTGGTGAAACAGAAATTGAAGAGGCAAGAAAAGGAGGGGATAGATAGATAATGGAGTAAAATACATGGGATATAGAAATGAAATGCAAAAGAGAAGCTAACCTTGGAAAAGATGTATTTTCCTCTGAGACCATAAAAAGAGAGGTTGAGGGATAGCAATCTGGTTGGAAGCAGACTTGTCATGAAGCTACCTTAGAACATAAATTTATTTGGGAAAGCTTGAGCAGGAGTGATAATTACGTTGGAGTTGGAGAAGGCTGCAGTACATGCATATTACCACTTGGTGTCGCTACTGGCCGCCGACAGGTTGGAGTGCTCCCATTGGGGACTTTAGGAGCACATTTCAAAAAAAGAGTATTTCACCTTTTGTGAAATGCAAAACAAAATAGTAATAGCAGTGGGCTCTGGACCCAGACTTCCTGAGCTCAGAACTAACCAGACTCAGACACTTAATAGCTGTGTCATCTCGTTCAAATTACCTAATTTCACTCTGCTGCGGGTTTCTTACTTGTAAAATGGGATAATAGGATAAAATGTACTAAAAGATGCAAAATAGAAAAGACTAACACTCAGTAAATGTCAGCTAGTATTACTATTGATGATGATAATGATGAATTCTCTTTCAGCCTTTGGATCCCCGAGTTTTGCAGGAGCTATTCATGTGGTGAGTAATAAATGCCTATACAGTACCTTGCCGAGTGAAGTGGTTAGAATGTGGTGCTCATGAAGCAAAGTTAATAATTTAGTCAAGAGTTATAGATTCTGGGGCACCTAGGTGGCTCAGTCAGTTAAGCATCCGACTCTTGATTTCGGCTCAGGTCACGATCTCACAATTGTACAATCAAGCCCTGCGTCAGGCTCTGCACTGCCAGTGCCCTGCTTGGGATTCTCTCTATCCCTCTCTCTCTGCTCCTCTTCCCCCCACTCTCAAAGTAAATAGCTAAACACCTTTTTAAAAAAAAGTTATAGATTCTGTTAACTCTGTGTTCTCTTACCCTTATCCTTAGCCAGGCGTCCTACAAGTGTGTGTACATGGTCACAAGCGAATCTGGCCAAAAGAGTGTAGATAAATCAACATAAATACGTCCTCTGCTTTCCCCCCACTTGCGTGGAAGAAATTGAAAAAGAATGTTCCCACCCTACCTCCCACAACGGTCAACAGACTTTTGATCAAAAGCCATTTCAGGTCTTATAAAGCAAAGAGTAAACACAATGTGCTCTTAAAAGTTAACTATAACGAAAGAATAAAACTGTAAACTTCTCTATATAATAAAAGGTAGCACTTGAATGTGAATTTCGCAAAAGCAAAGGCCCCAGAGCAATAGCTCACTGTGGCACCTAGAATGTCTAAAGCAGCTTTATCTTTAATTTTGAAATTGTCATTGCAAATGTAGACAAATAATTACATGAGTACATAGCCATACGAAGTAGCGAGTGGATGATTATGGTATTGTTCTTATGTATTTGTTCCACATTTTGTTTGAACCCTTCCTATTGTGCCAGGCACTGTGTTAGCCCACAGGGATACTGGTTTTAAAATAAAATATCTGGGGTGCCCAAGAAAAACCTGGGATCATTCTAGAAAAATGGGGGCAGAATCAAAGGAAATGAATAAAATTCTCTAGTTTAGGGGCCCTACTGAAACAGGTTAGGAAATTCTGAAAAGAGAGTGATCTAGGATCATTTGTTTTTGTTTTTAATTTTTTAACATTTATTCATTTTTGAGAGAGCGCAAGCAGGGGAGGGGTGGAGAGAGAGGGAGATACAGAATCTGAAGCAGGCTCCAGGCTCCAAGCTGTCAGCACAGAACCCGACTCAGGGCCCGAACCCACAAACCGTGAGATCGTGACCCGAGCCCAAGTCAGAGCCTTAAACCGACTGAGCCACCCCGGCCCTGACTGGAGGGCTTTCTTAGTGCTGTTGCCCCAAAATGCGGTAGGAGTCACAGACCAAATTTGGGCTCTGACACTAAGAAGCTGTTTCACATCAGGCAAATCACTTAATCTGCATGCCTCAACTTCCTCTTCTGCCAAATGGAAGTGATAATATCTGCTCCACTGAATCCTGAAGGTGGTATGAGGATAGAAGGGGGAAAGGGATATGAAAACACTCTGCAAAATAGGAAACACCATAAGAATGATGTATGGAACCTGGCATTTATTGAATGCCTACTATGAGCTGGGCGCTGTGGTAGTGCTGTAAGGCAGTACTACTCAAAGTGTAGTCCATGGCTCAGTGCCAGTCCACAAACTGTTTATTACTGGTTCACGACAAGAAATTGAGAGTAAATGTTTCAAAACCTTAACAATTTGACAGAGTAATTCTATGTCTGTTGGATATAATCATCAAAACTTGAGCTTATATTTTGTCTGTGTTTGTTTTGAGTTTTCTAGTAATTCATTTGTATTGTATTTTATAAAAGTGTTAGTACACGATGGATTTGGGGGAAAATGGTCCTTCCTGTCACAAGTGGTTTGAAAAGCACAGCTGTGATGAATATAAAGGATATATGGGACACGGGCCATGCCCTCAGGGAGCTCTCGTGCTAGTGGGTGAACAGGTATCACAGTGGTTCTGAGAAATCACTGCTGTTTCATGTGCTCCAACTCCCTCACGGAACAGTGGGCTATACAGAGCTGGATGAATTTACAGATTAGAGACCTGCAAATCCTCAAAGGAAACAAACTTTCATATTTTCCCCCCCTCAGAATACTAGCATCTCTAATCTACATAGAATTGAACTTCTCTCCGATTGAGGGCAATTTGACATGTGATTTTTCTAAAAGTAAAATTTCTTGGGGCGCCTGGGTGGCTCAGTCGGTTGAGCATCCGACTTCAGCTCAGGTCATGATCTCACGACTAATGGGTTTGAGCCCCACACTGGGCTCTGTGCTGACAGATTCCATGTGGATTCCGTGTCTCCCTCTCTATCTGCCCCTCCCCCGTTTGCACTCTGCCTCTCTCTCTCTCTCTCTCTCTCTCTCTCTCTCTCAAAAATAAACATTAAAAAATTTTAAAAAGTAAAAGTAAAATTTCTCAGGGAAACCATCTGTGAAAAATTATGCTGAAACCAATTAGAGAACAGTAAAAACTGGGTTTTTGCATATCATAGACTTTCCAGTATATGCTCACAGGCTAATGGGATCTTTCTTTAGCTGATACTAAGGCAGTATGCTGACTAACTGGCTTTTCGATCTAAAAACTATTTGTTGACAGGCTATCCACATTGTTTTTCTACATTACCTTTCAGATATGTCATTGAATAGTTAAAACACTTCCATGGCATAAAATTGAGAAAGTACACAGCTCCCACATCTTGCTTTTTCATAGACTTTTACATATAAGTATATAAAGAGTTTTCTCATTGGATGGATGTACCAGTATTTATTTGGTCAGTCCTCCATTGATGGACATCTGGTTGTTTCTCATTTTTTGTTATTACACACAATGCTACAGTGAATAACCTTGTACACACAACAGTTTATACCTATGAAAACATAACTGGAGGAGAAATTCCTAGAAATGGAATCTTGGTATGAAAGTCTCATGTATGTGTACTTTTTATAGTTATTGCAAAATTGCCCTCGATTGGTTAGTTACACTCCCACCAGCAATTTATGAGAGGGCTCTCCCTCATCCTGGCTTTATCAACACAATGTATTATCAATGTTTTTATATTTGATCAATGTTATCCCACTGTAGTATTCATTAGTGTTTCTCTAGTCACAAGGTTAGTTACCATTATTGGCATAGACGCCATTTGTTAATTTTGAAGCTGTCCATACACAGGGCAATTACAAATGAGCCTAGGGGCGCCTAGGTGGCTCACTCGGTTGAGTGTCCAACTTCATCTCGGGTCATGATCTCACGGTTCGTGAGTTCGAGCCCCACGTTGGGCTCTGCGCTGACAGCTCAGAGCCTGGAGTCTGCTTCGGATTCTGTGTCTCCCTCTCTCTCTCTGTCCCTTCCCCACTTGCACTCTGTCTCTCTCTCAAAAATAAATATTTAAAAATTAAAACAAGAAAGCCCTCCAGTCAAAGACAGCTTCCCAAGAGCTCCACCCATTAGAAAAAAGAAAATCTGCCTTAGACTCTTCCCATAACAGCAGGTTGACAGGGTGGCATGATAGAAAAAGCAGAGACTCTGGAATAAGAGCTAGTTTGGAATCCAGGCTTGAGCAAGAGATTTTACTTCTGAGACTGTCTCCGTATCTCTAAAGCGGGGATAATAACAGCTTCTCCCCAAAACCGCACTAAGAAGTAAATGGTGTATGTAAATAGCCAGGTATGTAATTCAGAAAGAATGGTTGTTGTTATCTATATCAGGCTGAGTTTAGAAGACCCCTATTAAAGGGCTTGCTCTGTAATCTAATCACGTGAAGTGTACGCCATCTACTGGTGGACTGGGCAACATTGCTCTCAGGAATGGGACCAGTGTGGATGGTGCCGGTTTTGTCTTTCTCTTTTTGCCTTGGCTTCTAGATAGCCCGGAGCCAAATGTTTGGCCCACCCTAGTAAGTGAACAGAACTTTATAGATTGTATTTTGTGTTAACCTCACCTTGAGCTATGTTCTATTTTTCCTGTCTGTATGTTCTCTTCATTATCTCATTGTTTATATTTTTTTGTAGGCCATTTTATTTTTTATGTAATTCCAGTATAGTTAACATACAGTGTTATATTAGTTTTCAGTGTACAACATAGTGATTCAACAGTTCCATCTATTACTCAGTGCTCATCAAGATAAGTGCATTCCTTAATCCTCATCACCTGTTTCACCGACCCCCCCCCCCCCCGTAACCACCTGTTTGTTCTCTATAGTTAAGAGTCTGTTTTTGCTTTGTCTCTTTACTTCGCTTTGCTCATTTGTTTTGTTTCTTAACTTCCACATATGAGTGAAATTATGTACTATTTGTCTTTCTCTGACTTACTTCACTTTAGAATATGCAGAATGGTGATTTATTGGGGGACTTGGGTGGCTCAGTAGTTTAAGTGTCTGACTTCGACTATGGTCCTGATCCTATGGTTGTGAGTTCAAATCCCGAGTCAGGCTCTCTGCTATCAGCACGGAACCTGCTTGGGATCCTCTGTCTCCCTCTCTCTCTCTCTCTGCCCCCCCCCCACTCTCTCTCTCAAAAAAATAAATAAACATTGGGATGGCTGGGTGGCTCAGTTGATTAAATGTCTGACTTCTGTTCAGGTCATGATCTTGCAGTTCATGGGTCCAAGCCCCATGTCGGCCTCTGTGCTGACAGCTCAGAGCCTGAAGTCTGCTTCAGATTCTGTCTCCCTCTCTCAATGTCCCTCCCCCATTTGTGCTTGCTCTCTCTCTCTCAATAATAAATAAACATTGAAAATAAATAAACATTAAAAAATGAATATGCAGAATGGTGATTTATTAATGTAGATAAAAATATAAAAATATGACAAAAATACATTCTATTTTTTGTTACTATTGGTCCATTATCCTGGCAACCTCCAGAATCTAACAATAGCTACAAAAATAGATAAGTTGACTCTAAGATGTAATGGAGGTAAAAACAAATAATACTAATAATTCGAATTTATTTATTTTTAATGTTTATTTTTGAGACAGAGAGAGACAGCACAAGCAAGGGAGGGGCAGATAGAGAGGGAAATGAAGAATCTGAAACAGGCTCCAGGCTCTGAGCTGTCAGCACAGAACCCTATGCAGGGCTCGAACCCACGAGCCGTGAGATTATGACCTGAGCTGAAGTCAGACGCTCAACCGACTGAGCCACCCAGGTGCCCCTAATAATTCAAATTTAAAACAAAACTTTAAGACTCTAAGCCTGCAAAACATGAAATGGCCATTACCCATTAGAACTGGGATGCTACAGCCAAAGTTCGGTGATATATTCATTTGCTTATAAACTGAGTACTTACCATGTGCCATACTGTTCCAGGTACAGAAAGTACAGCACTGAACAGAAAAACAAAAGTCCATACCCTCATTAAGCTTATACTTTTTGGAAGGAGGTGAAGACACACGGTGAACAAGATAAATAAGAATACTATGTGGTATATGTAGGAGGTAAGGTGAAAAAGAATCTTCAGGGCACCTGGGTGGCTCAGTTGGTTAAGTGTCCAACTCTTGATTTCAGCTTAGGTCATGATCCCATGGTTGTGGAATCGAGCCCCACATCGGGCTGTGTTGACAATGCAGAGCCTGTTTGGGATTCTCTCTCCCCCCGCCACCCTTCCCCCTCTTTCTCTCTCTCTCTCTCTCTCTCAAAATAAATAAATAAACATTAAAAAAAGAATCTGCAAAAGGGTATGCAGAGATCTGGAGGGTGGGTTACAATTTAAAATAGAGTTGTCAGAGAAAATTTTGAGAAGAGGTGACACTTGAGAAGAACTTGAAGCAAGTGAGAGAATAGCTCATGCTGGAACATAAAGGAGTTTTTCCGGCAGAGGGAAAGCAAGTGTGAGGCTCTTAGATGGGAGCATACCTGATGTGACTGGGGACAGTGAGGAGGCTAGTGTGGCAGAAGAGAGACACTAGTTGGTGATGAGGTCAGAGAACTCACCGTGGGCCAGATTATGTAGGCTAGCATAAGGACTTTGATTTTGCTCTTGCTTGAGCCATGGCTTGGGAATTATGGGAGGGTTTCAGAAGAGGGGTGATTTGATTGACTGCTCTCTTATAAAGATCGCTCTGGTTACTGTGTTATGTGGGCGGGAGAAGCACAAGTTAGGAGGCTCTTTCAACAATCCAGACAAGACATAATGGTAGCTTGGACCAAAGTGATAGCAGTGGGGATGATCAGAATTGGTCAGATTGTGCATTTATTTTCAAGGTAGCACCATCAGGATTTGGTAATGGATTGGATGTGAGGTGTTAGAGAAAGAGGGAAGTCAAGAATGATCCCAAAGTTTGTGGCCTGAGCCATTGGGAATAATGAAGGACAAGCTGGTTTGGGGAGGGTGGAAATCAGAAATTTAGTTTTTTATATTTTACATTTTGAAATACGTATTATATATCCAAGTGGAGATATTAAATAGGCAGCTGGATATACTACTATGTAGCTTAGGGCAGAGGTTTGGACCAAAGATACAAATTTAAAGGCTGACAGTAGATGGCGTTTAAAGCCATGAAATCAGATAAGATGACCAAGAGAGAAAGTAGAGATATAGGAGAGAATAGGATAAGACTGAACCCTGGAGTACTGCTACATGAAGAAATCAGGAAGCCAAGAAGGAACTGAAAAGAAAACTAAGAAAGAGAAGCCACATCATAGAAGAAAATCCAGAGTGCTATGGTGTCCTGGAAACAAGTGAAGAAAGTTTTAAGAAGAAGGATCAAAGGAGGTAACTGATGGGTCAAGTAAAATGAGGACAACATTGGATTTGGCAATGTTAAAATTACTGGTGACCTTGACAAGGCCAGTTTTGGTAGAGCCATGGAAGATGGAAGCTTGGTACAAATGGGTTTAGGAGAAAAACAGAAAAGGAGGAACTTCCAGTTGATATGATAAAGCAAACACACTTATCCCTACTCCTCTCACTAAGCAAAAATCCTGGACATTAGATATAAAATAAATCTAAGATTTTGAAAGAAAAAGAGAAATAAAACCAGCTAGGGACCTTGGAGCCTGAGGAATGACACAGTGCTTGAGTGGTGTCATTGGAGGCCTAGTGTGGAGCTTGAATTTTCACCTCTTCCCAATTGTATGGACGTGCCTTTCCTGAACCATAGGGAAAACAAGGTAGGAAACATGGTCTTCCACTTCCAACTGGCAGTAACAATGTGGCACCCCCTTCTTCACATGGTATCAGAAAAGATCAGCTAAACAGAAGACTTAAATAAGATCCAAAGACTCATCACATAACATCTAAAATGTCCAGGTCACAAATGAAAATCACTTCTCACAACAAGAAACAGGAAAATCTTACTAATAAAAATCAGTCAACAGACACCAAGACCTATCCAACACAGATGTTGGAATGACATTACAAGGATTTTAAACATTCAACATAAAAATGCTTCAAAGAGTAATTCAGAACAGGTTTGAAATAAATGAAAAAGTATAAAGTCTCAACAAAGAAATAGATGACATAAAGGAGAACCAAATGGAAATTTGGGGACCAAAAGCTACAATAACTAAAAATTTCCAAAATTTGGGAAAAGATATCAACCTACAGGGGCGCCTAGGTGACTCAGTCGGTTGAACATCTGACTCTTGATTTCAACTCAGGTCATGATCCCAGGGTTGTGGGATTGAGCCCTGCATTGGGCTCCATGCTGAACAAAGAGCCTACTTAAGATTCTCTCTCTCTCCCTCTGCCCCTCTCCCTTGCTCTCTCTCTCTCTCTTTCTCTATCTCTCTCTCAAATAAATAAATAGACATCAACCTACAGACTCAATGGCTGAGCAAACCACAAACGAAATAAACCCAAAGAAATCCATGCCAAGACACATTGTAATCAAACTTTTCAAAAGTGAAGAGAGAGTAAAAATCTTGAATCAAGTGATAAATGACACCTTACTCAGGGAGACAAAATTATTTGAATGAAGCCATTGTTTCTCATCAGAAACCATGGAGGCCAGAAGGAAGTGGCACAGCATTTTTCAAGTCCTAAAAGAATGGAATATATAAAGAACACTCAAAGTTGGACATTAAAAGAAAACAAAAGATCCAATTCGAAAATGAGCAAAAGACACCAAGAAGCATTTCACTGAAGAGAATATACAGAGGGTATATAAACATACAAAAAGATGCTCAATAGTACTAGCCTTTAGGGAAATGCAAATTAAGACTATGATGAGCTATCTCTACATACCTACTAGGACTGCTAAACTAAGTAAAATACAGTGAAAATACTAAATGCTGGCAAGGATATGTAGAAACAATGTTTCATATACTTCTGTTGGAATGTAAAATGGTCCAGCCACTGTGGAAAATAGCAGTGTCTTAATAAACTAAATATACACATACCATATGACCTAGAAGAAGTTCAAGGTCCTGTACGAGAAGGAAGAGAAGGGGCCATGATTACTCTGTGTCAACTGACACCTGATGGCCATCAGCCAGAAGAGCTTCCCGTGGAGCCTGCAGGCCAGTGAGCTGAGGGACTTGGGCTTCATTGAAAACTAGCTATACATCCACCAGCTGATCAGCATGAAGCACTCCATCCGGGCCAAGGCTGTCATGAAGAGTATCTCCTTGGTATGCTACCAAGAAGACAGCAAGATGCTGAACCTCCGGTCCTGGGACCCCAAGCCCCTTGCGGTGTTCAGCGTGGACTTCCTGGTGGACAAAGCCCATCTGGGCTTCAGGGTGTCTGCTTGAAACAGTAACTTCATGGTCCACATGTACCTGTTGGGAGCTTAGGAAGTTTGGGGGCATATGCTTGCCATGCTGGGCAGAATTCCACATGGGCACCCACATGAACATGTTCTAGAGGATCTCTGCAGGGAGGAAGAGTGGGCACTGAGGGGCCCAGCAAAAAGCCAGTGGTGTGGGAGAAGAGGCATATCTCATGGTTCATCACGCTGGAAAGCGGCATCGGGCCCTCACTGCCCATGCAGGACAAGACCTACTGGTGACTCCTGATACTGCAGAATGCGCAGGCCACAGTGCTGCTGGCCCAAACCCCCTTGCTGGATAGATGTGGCATGTGGACTGTGATGTCCCACAGAACTCCGTGTAGACTAACCTCACCCAAACTTCAATCTTCACTTCTCCCCTGTGGAGCACTGCAAGCTGGACAGAAAGATCAGCACCAAGCCCGACTTAATCCTGGACCACCTGATGGAGACCCACAACGGCACCACCCATTTAATCCAGCACCTATGAATGCTGTCACCACTGCCCTGGTGCACTACCTCCCACCTCCTTTTTATGTAACACACATGGAAACAAGAGGGGAGGAAAAAAAGATTGATGCATGTAATAACTTAAATGGATCTCAAGGACATTATGGTGAGCATAAAAGTGCAATCTCAAGGGGTCTTATAGGATTCTGTTTACTTAATTTATTTATTTATTTACTTAATTAATATAGAGATGGAGAACAGATTAGTGATTTCCAGGACTTAGGGATGGTGGAGGGAAGGGAGTGGCTGTGACTGTAAAGGAGAAGCCGGAGAGAGATCTTCATGGTGATGGAACAGTTCTGTATCCTGATTGCAGTGGTGGATACACGAATCTACACATGTGATAAGATGACATAGAATTATTCACAGACTTTATCCCAATGTCAGTTTCCTGGATTATACATTATACTATAGTTTGTAAGGTATAACTCGGGCGAATCTGGATGAAGTTTACAAAAGACCTCTTGGGGTGCCTGGTGGCTCACTCGGCTGAGCATCGGACTTTGCCTCAGGTCATGATCTCTTGGTTGGTGAGTTCAAGCCCCACATCTGGCTCGCTGGTATTAGCACAGACCCCACTTCAGATCCTCTCTCCCCCTCTCTCTGCCCCTCCACCCCTCTCTTTCTCTCTCAAAAATAAATAAACATTTACAAAGGACCTCTCTGTAGTATTTTTACAACTTCCTGTAAATCTATATTTCAAAATAATAAAACTGTTTTAAAAGAACTGGAAAAGAAGAATTGTAGACATCAAGTATAGACAATTCTAGTAAAGAGGAACAGAGAAATGGGGTTGATTGTAAGCAAGGAAAAGTGGCTCAAAAGAAGATGTTTTAATTTTTTTAGATGTTTATTTGTTTTTTGATAGGAAGGGCGGGGGAGAGTCAGAGGGGGAGGGAGGGAATCCCAAGCAGGCTCCACACTGTCAGCACAGAGCCCGATGTGGGACTCAAACTCACGAACTGTGAGATCATGAGCTGAACTGAAATCAAGAGTCAGATGCTTAACTAATCACTGAACCACCCAGGCACCCCTTACGTTTTTTAGTGGGAGCAATAATACCATGGTGAAGCTGATGGGAAAGAACCTGTAGAGGAGAAAAGGGGGCAACAGAGGAGAGAATTGCCAGAGAGGATGGGATCTAGCAAAAAGGTGGAGGGGTTGGCTGAGCTGGGAGCAGGACAGTTCATCCGTAGTCACAGGAGGAAGGGTAGGATATACACATAGATTTAGGTAGCTGGGTAGATGCAGTGGTTGAAATTTGTGAGCTTTGTTTTCTTTCTTTTTTTAAATTTCAAGTATTTATTTAAATTCTAGTTAGCTAACATATAAGGTAAAATTGGTTTCAGGAGTAGAATTTGGTGATTCATCATTTACATATAACACCCAGTGCTCATCACAATGAGTAGTGGGCTTTGTTTTCTAATTGTCTCTGTTTTCTCAGTGAAATCAGAAGCAAGGTCATGAGCTGAGAGCGAGGATGGGTGTGGAGGTGGTAGAGGTTTGAAGGGAGACGAGAAGATATGAAATAGTTGTCTAGGAAACCAGGAGAGCAAATGGACCAGGATAATATTATGTGATTTCCTGGCAACATTAAGTGCCCACTTCAGGTTCGTGGTCTTGAATTTAAAGCGAAAGTGTCATTTTGTGTTTTTCTCCAGCAATGTTCAGCTCTGGGGATACAGGAGAGGAGTAGGAATTATTGGTAATGACATGATGGAGGCAAATGACCATGATTAGGTGTAAGACAAAACTGGAAGGGAGGATTTCAAAAAACTGGAGGCTAGGGTGTTGGAAGGATCAGCTATTGAGATATTGAAATCACAAAGAATTAAGACAGGATTAATTGGAGAGAGTGACAGTGAGACAGAAGTTAAAATCTTTGAGAAACTGGAGGGGAACCTGAGGGTCTATAGGTAACTACCATAGGTAGGATACAAAAATATAGTTATATGTCTATACAAAAATACAGATATATTATATCAAATAATATATAACATATTCTGTGACAGAGAATTCAAAGATGGGATTTTTTTTTATTTTGAAAGAGAGAGAGTATGTGTGCAAGTGTGGGAGGGGTGCAGAGAGAGGTGGGAGGGGAGAGAGAGATTCCCAAGCAGGGTCCACACCCAGCTCAGGGCTCAATCTCACAACTGTGAGATCTTGACCTGAGCTGAAATCAAGAGTCAGATGCTTAACCAACTGAGCCACCCAGGTGCTCCTAAAGATGGGAATTTTTAATGAGAGGAAAGGGAGAATGATTTTGAAGTGGCCATGAGAGACCTCAAGCTGCAGGTGAGGGCTGTAAAGTCCTTGGGTAGATCCAGATTTCAGTCAGATCAAGAAGGTGAGGGAAACATTCAGCAAACAGGGAAAGAATATAGGGAACTTTGCTAAAGATTTTGAGTTCAGGGGCACCTGGGTGACTTGGTCAGTTAAGTGTCAGACTCTTGATTTCAGCTCAGGTCATGATCTCACAGTTCATGAGTTCCAGCCCCGCATTGGGCTCTGTGCTGACAGCCCGGAGCCTGCTTGAGATTCTCTCTCCCTCTCTCTCTCTCTCTTCCCCTGCCCTCTCTCTCTCTCTCTCTCTCTCTCTCTCTCTCTATCAAATAAATAAAGTTAAATTTTTTTAAGATTTTGGGTTCAAGATAAGGTGACTATGTAATTTACTATCTGATCCAGGACACTTGAGAATGACAAATATTAAAACTGGGAAGGACAGTGGCACAACATGCATAAACCGGAATTGTCCTGGGCAAACCAGGATTATGATTCTAGAGAGCACAGTAGGAGGATTTCAGGATCTGGATGGGGCTAAGAAGTGGGGATAAGTTAGGTAAATACACAAAATTGTATGGAATTATAACATGAGATGTGCAGGTAGTGACCAAGGGGTCCCAGGGTTCTTGTGATGACTGACAAAAAGTTGAAGGGCATAAAGAGCTTGGTTCTGGTACTATTGAGGCACCTAGTGGTGGCAAGTCTGTGAGTGTTGAGAGGGAGAAATGGGTGAGTGTTTAGGCGATCCCCTTCACTCCTGCTCATGGAGATGCAGAGTCCCAGAGAAGGACATTTTATTCCTAACCAACAGGGAAGCACCTCAATCCTAAGCCCCACCGAGGAAGATCCTGATATTTCCGAAACTCTTCGTGCATCCAGTACAAAATATTTCAGGAGCTGGGACTGGACTGATTGCAGGTAGGGAAATTAACTGACCCAGCTGTGAGAAGCTGTGGATGGCAGACACAAGGGGCTCAGTGGTGTTGCCAACAGAAACCATAGGGAAACACATTGACACTGACAAATGTAGAAGATACCAAGGTGAATGGGGAAAAAAATATATAGAGTCCATGACCATTTAGATCCCCAAACCTAACTGTGCTAGAACAAAATGGTTAAGGTGGTGCTTAACTACTCAAAGGCTTTTATTCCTCTATGCTGTCTGTGTTCATTCCCCAGGTGGGTTCATCCAGTCTCATGGCATTATTCACCATTAATATGCTGATGACTTCCAAACTTATCACTGTAAATCTCATGTCTCACCTAAATTCCAGATCACAATCCAACTGCCTTCTTGACATCTGAACTCAGACGTCTAACAGATGTTTCAAACTTAGTACGTTCAACCCTGAGCTCCTGATTTTTCCTTAAAAATTTGATCTTACCCCCAGGGTGCCTGGGTGGCTCAGTCCGTTAAGCATCTGACTTCGGCTCAGGTCATGATCTCACCGTTGGTGAGTTCAAGCCCCGCATCGGGCTCTGTGCTGACAGGTCAGAGCCTGGAGCCTGTTTCAGATTCTGTGTCTCCGCCTCTCTCTCTGCCCATCCCCTGCTTGCGCTCTTTCTCTCTCTCAAAAATAAATAAAGATTAAAAAAAGAAACATTGTTTAAAAATAAACTTTAAAAATAGATAAATAAAATCTTTAAAAAAAAAAGTTGTACTACCCCCCAGCATGCCCCATCTCAGCTGATGGAAAACTATCCTTCCAGTTACTCAAGTAAAAATACTTTGGCCATAACCTTAACCCTAATTCTATCCCTGATTCTCTTTGGTATGTCTGTTTTTCTCACACCCCACATCCCATCTACTAGCAAATCCTTTTGGCTTTCTTTCCAAAATATACCAAGAATTGTACTACTTCTCACCTTCTCCACCACTACCTCACTATTCCTAAACACCATGATCTCCCACTCAGATTACTGTAATATCCTCCTAACTAGTCTCCCTGATTCTACCCTTGCCACCTTGTATTCTATTCACAACACAGAAGTCAAAATGATCCTTTTAGAACACAAACCAAATTATCCTACTCCTGTGTTCAAAACCCTTTAAATGGCTTCCCCATCTCACTCAAACGAAAATCTATACCCCTTATCATGGCTTACAAGAAAGGCTCTATGGAAAGACAAATACCATATGATTTCACTCATATGTAGAAGTTAAGAAGCAAAACAGGGGCGCCTGGGTGGCGCAGTCGGTTAAGCGTCCGACTTCAGCCAGGTCACGATCTCGCGGTCCGTGAGTTCGAGCCCCGCGTCGGGCTCTGGGCTGATGGCTCAGAGCCTGGAGCCTGTTTCCGATTCTGTGTCTCCCTCTCTCTCTGCCCCTCCCCCGTTCATGCTGTGTCTCTCTCTGTCCCAAAAATAAATAAACGTTGAAAAAAAAATTAAAAAAAAAAAAGAAGCAAAACAAATGAACAAAGAAAAAAGAGTAAAAAAAAAACCAGACTCTTAACTGTAGAGAACAAACTGGTGTTGCCAGAGGGGAGGTGGGTGAGGGGAATGGGTGAAATAGGTGAAGCCTATTAAGAACACACTTATCTTGGGGCGCCTGGGTGACTCAGTCCGACTTCAGCTCAGGTCATGATCTCGTGAGTTTGAGCCTCAAGTCGGGTTCTGTGCTGACAGCTCAGAGCCTGGAGCCTGCTTCGGATTCTGTGTCTCCCTCTCTCTCTGCCCCTCCCCCACTTGCACTCTGTCTCTCAAAAATAAATACATGTTAAAAATTTTTAAAAAAGAATTCAACATGGGGCGCCTGGGTGGCGCAGTCGGTTGAGCGTCCGACTTCAGCCAGGTCACGATCTCGCAGTCCGTGAGTTCGAGCCCCGCGTCGGGCTCTGGGCTGATGGCTCAGAGCCTGGAGCCTGTTTCCGATTCTGTGTCTCCCTCTCTCTCTGCCTCTCCCCCGTTCATGCTCTGTCTCTCTCTGTACCAAAAATAAATAAAAACGTTGAAAAAAAAAATTTAAAAAAAAAAAAAAAAAAAAGAATTCAACAATGTTGCTAGATACAAGAGTATCTCAGATTTTTTACATAGACAGCCATATCATGTGAATTATATTTTTATCTTCTTTTCCAATCTTTCTTTCTGTTTTCTTTCTTTTTATTATTTCAGTGCATTTGTTAAAACCTCCAGTATAATGTTGGATAACAATGGCACTAGGTTTGATATAAGTTTTGGGTAGATACCCTTGTCCGCCTCTGTATCTGTTGTATTTTGTTGTTTTTAAATTATGAATGGTTGTTTAGTTTTATCATTTGCTTTGTCTACAATGAAGATGGTCATATGGTTTTTCTCCTTTTTATCTGTTAATGTGGTGAATTACAGTAACAGACTCTTCAATTAAGCTACTTTTGAAATAATGGGACAAACCCTACTTGCATATATATATATATATATATATATATATATATATATATATATGAAAAAAATATATAAAAAAATTTTTATGCACTGTCTTGTTCAGGCTTGTGCTTCAAGATTATTCTAGGCTAAAAAATGGTTGGGGCACCTGGGTGGCTCAGTTGGTTAAGTGCCAGACTTCAGCTCAGGCCATGATCTCATGGTATGTGGGTTCGAGCCCTGTGTCGGGCTTGTGCTGACAGCTCAGAGCCTGGAGACTGCTTTGATTTCTGTGTCTCCCTCTCTCTCTCTACCCTTCCCCCACTCGTGCTCTCTCTCTCTCTCTCTCTCTTTCTTTCAAAAATAAATAAACATTTTTAAAAATTTTAATAGATTAGGTTTTCTTATTCACCAGTAAAGTTGAAGTTATAATTTTGAAGGTTAGTTTAAAAACAAAAACAAAACTATGGGGCATCTGGGTGGCTCAGTCAGTTAAGTGCCCAACTCTTGATTTCAGCTCAGGTCACTATCTCATGATTGTGAGATTGAGCCCTGCATAGGGCTCCATGCTGGGCATGGAGCCTGCTTAAGATTCAATCTCTCCCTCTACCCTGCCCCCCCCCCAAAAACTATGGTAAAGTCATTTTGATCTGGTGCCTTTCTGTAAGAGGAGTTTCTTTTTTTTATTTTTACTACCAGTTTGACTTATTTAATGGTTACTGGTCTATTCAGCTTTTGAAAGTTATGTATTTTAGATACAAGTCTTTTGTTAAATATAGATTTGCAAATATTTTATTCCAGTCTGAGGTTTGTCTTTCCATTTTCCTGACAGCATTTATCTAAGCACAGCTTTAAATTTAATGGATTCCAATTTACTTTCAATGTTATATATGAGAAATATGTGCCTGACTCAAGGTAAAAATATTTTTTCTACTATGTTTTCTTCCCGAAGTTTTATAACTTCCGGGTTTTTTTTTTTTAGGTGTTTCTAAAGCTTTAGGTTTTTCATTTAGTTTTATGACCATTTGGAGATTTTGAGTTCATTTTTATAAATGGAAAGAGGCACACATCAAAGTTTATTTTTTGCATGTGGAAATCTAATAATTTGAACACCATTGATTGAAAATACTGTCCTTTCTGTAATGAATTGCCTTTCCATCTTTGTCAAAAGTCATTTCTGTGGGCCTAGTTTTGGACTCTGTGTTCTTTTCCATTGATCTATTTACCTATATTCATGCCAATACCACAGTGTCTTGATTACTGTACTTTTATAATAAGTCCTGAAGTTGTTGCAATTATTCCTACTGTATTCTCCTCTTCCAAAATAGTGTGTATCAAGTCATTACATTGTTCACCTTAAACGTACACCATGTTATATATCAATTACATCTCAAAGCTGAAAAAAGATTTCATCAGGAACCAAAACCTCAGTAATAAAATAATAGATTAATGCAGTATTTTTAAATCAAAATTAATGCTAAAAATCCATATTGAACAAAATATAAAATTTTAAATAAAGACAGGATCTGACCCTGCAATATATCAATTGCATTTTCCCTAAAAACAAAACAAAACAAAACCAAAAACATATTTGACTATTCAGAGTTCTGGGAATTAATGTGAAGTTTAGAATCAGCTTTTCAGTTTCTAAAAAATTCCAGTAGGATTTTGGTTGAGATTACACTAAATATTTAGATCAATTTGGGGACAACTGACATCCTAACAATATTGAGTCTTCATATCTACAATCATAATATACTTCTCAATTTATTTAAGTATTTTGTAATTTCTGTCACTTATGTTTTCCCATTTTCAATGCACAGAACTGGCACATATTTTGTTAGATTTGTATCACTAAGTGTTTTGTGCCATAGTTAATGGTATAGATTTTTAAATTTAGTTCCTGATTGACATTGATATTACAGCTAATATTTAGAAATGCAAGTGATTGGGGCGCCTGGGTGGCGCAGTCGGTTAAGCGTCCGACTTCAGCCAGGTCACGATCTCGCGGTCCGTGAGTTCGAGCCCCGCGTCGGGCTCTGGGCTGATGGCTCAGAGCCTGGAGCCTGTTTCCGATTCTGTGTCTCCCTCTCTCTCTGTCCCTCCCCCGTTCATGCTCTGTCTCTCTCTGTCCCAAAAATAAATAAACGTTGAAGAAATGCAAGTGATTTTTGTATATTGATCTTGTAGCCTGCAACATAGCTAAACTCCTTTATTAGTCCTAATAGCCTCTTTTGTGAATTCCTTTGCATTCTCTACATAGACTATATCATGTCATCTGAATAAAAAGAGAGTTTTGCCTCTTTCTTTCTACTCTGTATACCCTTTGTTTCTTCTTGTATCAACAAGGACCCCCAATAGAATAATGAATATATGTGGAGAGCAGATATTCTTCTCTTCTTCCCAATCTTTAGGTCAAAGCATTATGTTTTTCATCACAAGTATGATGTTACATGTAGGTTTTTTGTGGACATTCCTTAACAGATTGGGGAGGTTCCCTTCTTTTCCTAATTTGCTGAAACTTTTTTATCAGGAAGGGATGTTGGATTTTGTAAAATACTTTTTTCTTATTTTTATTTTTATTTTTTTAATATGAAATTTATTGTCAAATTGGTTTCCATACAACACCTAATGCTCATCCCAACAGGTGCCCTCCTCAATACCCCTCACCCACGCCCCATCAACCCTCAGTTTGTTCTCAGTTTTTAAGAGTCTCTTATGTTTTGGCTCCCTCCCTCTCTAACCTTTTTCTTTTCCTTCCCCTCCCCCATGGTCTTCTGTTAATTTTCCCAGGATCCACATAGGAGTGAAAACATATGGTATCTGGAGAGTGTTATGCTAGTGAAGTAAATCATACAGAGAAAGTAAAATACTTTTTTCTGAATCTACTGTGATCACATGGTTTGTTATTTTTCATCATTTAATATTGTGAATTACATCAGTTGGTTTTCAAAAATTAAACTCTCCTTGTATTCTTGAAATGAATGACTTATTCATGATATATTTGATTATTGGCAAAAATTCTGCTAAAAATTTTTGCATCTATGTTCAGAAGAGGTATTGGTCTGTAGTCTGTTTTTAAAAGCTTTTGTTTTTGTTTTGTCTTGTTTGGGTATTAGAGTAATGCTGGCCACATACATACTATTAGAGAGACAGTATTCCTTTTCTATATTCTGGAAGAGTTTATATAGAATTTTTATTATTTTTCCCAGAAATGTTTGGTAGAATTCATCCTTGAAGCCATCTGTGCCAGGGGTTTACTTTGTAGAGAAGTTTGTAAACAAAAATTCAATTTCTTTATTAGTTATGGGTCAGTTTTGATGATCTATTTCATCTAGCATGGACTTTGGTGGTTTGTATCTTTCATATTATTTTCCCATTTTACTTATGTTGCTGGATTTATTGGCATTAAGTTGTTCATAATATTCCTTCATTATCCCTGTAATACGTTTAGTATCTGTAGTGTTTGCTTGTTTCATTCCTGATACCAGTAAACTGTATCTTCTCTTTTTTTCTCGTCAGTATGAATAGAACCTTATTAATTATATTGATTTTTTGAAAAAGACTGCTTTTGCTTTCACTGATATTTTTCCTAATTTTTTATTTTATATTAAGTGATTTCTTCTCTAATATTTATTATTTCTATTATTCTGTTTAGCGTGTTTGATTTGCTTCTCTTCTTCTAGTTTCCTAGGATGGAAGCTTGGGTTATTTATTTGAGACCTTTCTTCTTTTCTAATGTGTTTAGTGCTATAAGATCCCCGCAAAGTGCTGCCCTAGTTGTCACCCTCATAATCTGATACGTCATATTTTCATTTTCATTAAGCTTAAAATACTTTCTAGCACCCCCTGTGATTTCTCTTCTCTATTTATGAGTGAGTTAGTTTCCAAATAATTTGAGATTATCCAGATAGGTTTCTTGTTGTTGATTTGTGATTTAATTCTTTTGGGACCAGAGAACATACTTAGTCTTACTTGAATCCATTTAAATGGACTGAGACTTGTTTTCTGGCTCAAAATTTGGGGTCTTGGTAAATATTCTGTGTGACCCTTGAAAATATTGCATATTCTTTTGTTATGGGGGAAGTGTTCTATAAATGTGAATTAGGACATATTAGTTGATAGTTTTGTTTAAGTGTTCTGTATCCTTACTGATTTTCGACTTGTTCTATTGATTATTGAGAAGAGGGTGTTAAAAATGTCATACTTATGAATTTGTCTATTTCTCCCTGAAGATCTGTCAGTTTTTACTTCATGCATTTTAAAGTTCAGTTATCTGATGAATTGACTACTTTATTATTATGAAACAGCACCTATCTCTGGTAATATTCTTTGCCCTGAAATCTATTTTATCCTTTGTTAATATAGCCGCTCCAGCTTCCTTATGATTAACATGGAATATCTATCCTTTTGTTTTTAGTCTGTTTGTGGTTTTATATTTAAGTGGATATCTTAGGGGCGCCTGGGTGGCTCAGTCAGTTGGGCATCCAACTTCGGCTCAGGTCATGATCTCACAGCACATGAGTTTGAGCCCCACATCAGGCTCTGTGCTGATAGCTCAGAGCTTGGAGCCTGCTTCCAATTCTGTGTCTTCCTCTATCTCTGCCCTCCCCCACTTATGCTCTGTCTCTCTCAAAAATAAATAAATATTAAAAAAAAATTTTAAGTGGATATCTTATAGGTAGCATATAGTTGGGTCATGCCTTTTCATCCAATCTGACAGTCTCTGCCTGGACTTTAATGTGATTGTTGATATGGTTGCATTTAAATCTGCCATCTTGCTATTTATTTTCTCTTAATTTCATCTGTTCTTTATTCCCATTTTGCTCTTTTATTGTCTTCTTTTCGGATTAATGGGTATTTTTTGGATTACACGTTATCTCCTTTTTAATAACTTTCTGCTGTATTACTTTAGTGATTGTTTTAGGATTTACAGTATATATCTTTAATTTATATGGTATATGTACACAGTATAGATCTTTCACCAATCACAATCAATTGTAACAGTTCACATGTAGCAGAAGAACCTTACAACAGTATTCTTCCATGTTCCTTCTCCTTGCCTTTTGTGCAGTTGTTTTCATATGTTTTGTTTCTACCTATGTTATCAACCCCATAATACATTGCTTCTTTGTTTTGCTTTAAGCTGGCAATCATCTATTCAAAAGATTTTAAAAACAAAGAAAAGAAACTGTATTTACCCACGTAGTTTCCACCTGGTATTGTCTTTCTGCCTGAAAGACTTCCTTTAGCATTTTTTGTAGTACTGCTGCTGCTGGTGATGAATTATTTCAGCTTCTGTGTGTCTGCACAGGTCTTTATTTTTCCTTCTTTTTGAAATATTATTGCCGGGTAGGCATACAATTCTAGGGTGACAATTTTTTCTTTCAGCTCTTTAAAGATGTTACATCACCATTTTCTGCCTTACATGATTTCTGATGAAAAATATGAATCATTTTTATTTTTGTTCCTCTGTGCATAATATGTCTTTTTTCTGGTCCCTTTCAGGATTCTTTTTTTCTTTATCACTATTTTTTTGAGCAATTTGATTTTAGTGTGCCTTAATGTAGTTTTCTTTATGTTTCTTGCACCTGGAGTTTCTTGTTTCTTAGATTTGTGAGTTTATGGATTTATCATATTTGGTGTAATTTCAGCCATTATTTCTCCTAATAATTTTTCTTTGCCCTTCTCTCTCTCCATTTCCGGGAATCATACATGTATTAGGTTGCCTGTAGTTGTCGCACAGCTCACTAATGTGTTCATTTATTCTCAGACATTTCTTCTTTTTTAAGATTTTATTTTGTTTTGTTAATGGTTATTTATTTTTGAGAGAAACACAGATAGCAAGTGGGGGAGGTGCAGAGAGAGAGGGAGACACAGAATCCGAAGCAGGCTTCAGGCTCTGAGCAGTCAGCACAGAGCCTGACTTGGGGCTCGAACTCGTGAACTGTGAGATTTTAAAGTTGTTTTTTTTTTAAGTAATCTCTACACCCAACGTGGGGCTTCAACTCACAACCTCAAGATCAAGAGTTGCAGTCTCTACTAACTCAGCCAGCCAGGTGACCCATTCAGACTTTTCTTCTGTGTGTTTCTATTTGAATCATATTTATTGCTGTATACTCAAGTTCAGTAATCTTTTCTATTGGAGTATCCAATCTGCTCTTGATTTCATCCAATGTATTTTATATTATAGACATATATTTTCATCTCTACAAAATCATGTGGATTTTTATTTATATTTTCCATTTATCGCCTTAATGCATTCATGCTTTCCTATATGCTTTCAATATATGAATATGCTTTTTATTATTTTTATTTTTTTAATGTTTATTTATTTTTGAGAGAGAGAGGTCTGGGGAGGGGAAGAGAAAGAGGAAGACACAGAATCCAAAGCAGGTTCCAGGCTCCAAGTTGTCAGCACAGAGCCTGAGGTGGGGCTCGAACTCATGAACCGCGAGATCATGACCTGAGCTAAAGTGGAATGCTCAACCGACTGAGCCACCCCAAGCACCCCTGAAATATGTTTTAACAGTTGTTTTAATGGTTTTTCCACTAACTTTATCATCTGTGCCATTTTGGGGTCTATTACTATTGATTATCTTTTTCTTCTTATACCTGCTTCTTTGTATACCTGATAACTTTTTATTGGGTGCCAAAATTGTGAGTTTTATGTTTTTTGGTACTAAATTTTCTGTATTTCTTTTAATAATTTTTAGCTTTTTTTGGGGAGGAAGTTAAGTTACTTGGCAAAAGTTTGATCCTTTTGAGGCTTGCTTCTAACATTTGTAAGGTAAAATCTGGAAGGGTCAATCAAAATAAAATTGCTCTTCCCCTTTAGAACTTGCCAAAAAGGAAAGAGCACTTTTCTCTCTCCTCTTTCTTAGAGTATTTCCTAAGAAATCTAGTATTTGTGAATCCTTCCTCTGTCCCTCTGATATATACATAAATCTTTTTGAGAACTGAATAAGCCTCTTGCCAGCCTTGTAACCCAAAATGCTTTTGTCAAGGGACTGGGAGCCATCACTTTGAAATGTTAACATCAAGGAGGATAGTGCCCCTATATATCTCTATCATCCTGGGATTTTAGCCTAAGCACCTTGCTGTAAGCTGTAACCACCTGCTTGTTGTAAAGATATGAGAAGTTTTGTTTTCCCTTTGGATAAAGGCAATTAACCAGCACAGATGACTATTCCAATTACCAGGTGAACTTAGGATGAACTATGAAAGAGTGTATAGCAAACAGTGCTTTCAAGAACAGTGCTTTAAGAACATGTATGTAATGGATAAATTACATCCATAAGAATGGGATTTATTTCTGTCTTTGCAGTCTCATTAGCAGATTGTCTGTAATGCATCACAGTCTGGTTTAATGCATATTCAATAGTAAAACTGCTTTCTATCTTTTCTGTATTCAAAGAGAGGATTTCCTGGATTGGCAGGAAATTTTATTTCTAATTTTCTCTCGATAGATCATAGCAGCAATTTATGGTGAATATTGTTCTCTACCGAGGCACTATTCTTCTCAGCACTCTACCCAAAGCCCTGTGTATTACAAGATCTCTCCACTCTAGATATTGGGGGTATGAACTCTTCCCAGCCCTGTTTCAGCTCCAGCATTTGTTCTCCATATTCATTTCTTGTGATTCATTACCTGGCCTTTGGTAGTTTCCTCATATACATGTGCTGATCAGTACTATCTGGAGACTCTAGGAGAACCCTCTGCATACTTCCAGAGAGCTTGAGCCTGTGGCCCTCTGTCTCTCCCCCCGCTCTCTCTCTCTCCCTCTCTCTCTCTCTCTCCCTCTCTTCTTCTTCTTCTTCTTCTTCTTCTTCTTCTTCTTCTCTCTCTCTCTCACACACACACACACATGCAACTCTGTGCTGTGAATCCAGTCGCCTTGTGCTCCTTGAATTTTCAACTCCGTTCTTGACTCAGAGAGACTGCCAGACTGTCTTTAGATTCTCCCTGCCTGTGCTCTGACCTGAAAAGTCTCTAAGCAGTAAGCTGAGGTAATCATAGGGTTCACTTTGGTTCTTTCCTTTCTCTCAAGGACCAGTGTCCTTTGCTGCCTGGTGTCCAGTGTCCGAAAACCATTGTTTCACATAGTTTATCCATTCTTTTTAGTTGTTTAAGGCAAAAAGGTAAACCCTGTCCCTTTTACTTCATCATGATCAGAAAAAAACAAGCCCCTGTGTTTTCTTTGAACCATATTTCCTCTTCCCACCCCCTCTATTCCTGCCTCCCTTGGATTAATCACTTTTTTAAAAAATCTTTATTTCTCTAATGATTTCGAAGCTGTTCATTATATAGCCTTTTATTTTAGAGTTGACTATTTTCCACCTATCTTCCTGAACAAATGGTGAGCTTCCTTGCCATATTTCTGGTCCTGTAGGTGAAATTTTACTAGTTCCCTTTGTGTGAAAGGGGGGGTCATGGCTTAATGGATGGAAATAAGTTCCTGCTTCATGGCCTCATCTTCAATCTCTGTGAAAATATTAAAATGCCAGTCCCTAAAATGCCACAGGTCTCAAACTTTCATCTCAGTACCCCATATACCCTTAAAAATTATGGTTTCATTCTGGTAAGAAGCACTCCAAACTCCAAACTGTCTCTCCCACCAAATACAACTGTAAAACTTGGACAGAATGTATGGAACAGCTATTTTAGGACTCAGAAAGTAAATAATAGAGAGTGTATTGGGGAAGAAGACCAGATCTTGTAGTTTCACTAAATTTTGAGTAAGTTTACCACTTTCTTTCTTCTGGTATAACCTGGCATGGACCCATGGAAGTCTAAAACCAAGAGTGTTTACAAAATGCTGGTGGAACAAACCAGTGAAGGCTTAAATAATGGAGGAACATATGTTCACAGACTGGAAGTCTCAGCATAGTAAAGATATCAGTTTTCCCCAAATTAATTCATACATTCAATGCAACACAACACAATCAACACAATCAAACTCCAAGCAATATATATATTTTTAATATTGACAAGCTGATGCCAACAGTTATAAGAAAAGACAAAGGAATGGGATAGATAAAACAATTTTGAAAAGAGAAAAACTCAAGGTAATCATACTGATTTTTTAAAGTATTTTTTTAAGTAATCTCTACACCTACCATGGGGCTCAAACTCATGACCCCGAGATCAAGAGTTGCATGCTCCACCAACGGAGTCAGCAGACACCCCTCACACTACTTGATTTTAAGACTTACTATGAAGTTAGATAAATCAAGACAGTGTGGTATTGGTGAAGGGACACACACATAGATCAATGCAGAATATAGAGTCCAGAAATAGAACCATACCAATAAGAGCAATTGATTGTTGACAAAGGTGTTAAGCAAGTCGAATGAGAAAAGATAGTCTTTTCATTCCTTCCAAGTTTTTCTTTAAATTCCAGTTAACATACAGTGTAATATTATTTTCAGGTATAGAATTTAGTGATTCACCACTTCCATACGATACCCGGTGCTCATCACAACAAGTGCCCTGAGAAAGAATAGATTTTCAACAAAGGACATTGCAAAAACTAGATTTCCATGTACTAAAAAAATTACCTCAACCTGAACCTCACACTTTATACAAAAATTAACTAAAAATCATAAATAGATGTAAATGTAAATATAAAACTATGAAACTTCTAACAGAAAGTGTAGGAGAAATAGCTTCATGACCTGGGGTTAGGTAAAGCTTTTTTCACATGACACTATAGTGGGACCCATAAAAGAAAAAAAAGATGATAGGTTGAACCTCATCAAAATCAGTGTTTTGTTCTGTAAAAGACACTATTAAAAGAATGGCTAGAGGAGCTCCAGACCAGGAGGAAATATTTGCAATTCTCACATCTGACAAAAGACTTGTATCCAGCATGTATAAAGAACGCTGATAACTCAGTGAGAAAATTAAAACTCCATTTTAAAAAATGGCCAAAAGACTTAAACAATTACACCAACAAAGATGATATGTGGATGAAAATAAGCACATAAAAAGATGTTCAACACCATTAGCCATTAGGAAAATACGTATTAAAACCATGATGAGCTACAACTACATATTTATTAGAATGGCTAAAATAAAAAGTATGGGCAAAACCAACTGCTCAGGTGGCTGAGTGTCCAACTCTTCATTTCAGCTCAGGTCGTGATCTCACGGTTCATGAGCCCCTTTTGGTGGGCTCTGCACTGACAGCATGGGGCCTGCTTGGGATTCTCTCTCTGCCCTTCTCCCACTCTGTGCACACTCTCCTCTCTCTCTCTCAAAATAAATAAATAAACTTTTAAACAATTAATGTAGAGCAACAGGTGCTCTTTTACATTGCTTTTCAGACTGCAAAATGTTCTAGACACTTTGGAAAACAGTTTGAAGGGTTTTTTTTTTGTTGTTTTTGTTTTTTTTTTTTTTTTAATTTTTTTTTCCACATTTATTTACTTTTGAGACAGAGAGAGAGACAGAGCATGAATGGGGGAGGGTCAGAGAGAGGGAGACACAGAATCCGAAACAGGCTCCAGGCTCTGAGCTGTCAGCCCAGAGCCCGACGCGGGGCTTGAACTCACAGACTGCGAGTTCATGACCTGAGCCGAAGTCGGCCGCTTAACCGACTGAGCCACCCAGGCGCCCCAAGGTTTTTTTTTTTTTTAAATAAAGTTAAACATATACTCACCATATGATCCTACAGTCTCATTCCTGGATATTTACCTTAGTGAAATATTCACAAGAAACATGTACACAAATGTTCATAGTAGCTTGATTTGTAATAGCCCCAAGGTGGAAACAACCCAAATGTTCTTCAGCGGGTGAATGGATAAACAAACTTTGGTACTACTCAGCAATAAAAAAGAATGAACTATTATTGATGGATCTCAACCTGAATGGATCTCAAAGGCATTGTGCTGAAAGAATTAAGCCCCAGAGGTTATATATTATATGGTTCCATTCTCAAAAAGATGTAACAATAGGGACAGGGAATAGATTAGTAGTTATCAGGGCTTCAGAGTTGGGAGCAGGGAGTATTACAAAGGGATAGCACACGGGAGGGTTTTTTAATTTATTTTTTTTTTTAATTTCAGTATACTTAACATACAGTGTTATATTAGTTTCAGGTGTACGGTATAGTGATTCAACACTTCCATACATCACTCATCATCACAAGTGCCCTCCTTAATCCGCATCTCATATTTCACCCATCCCCCCACCCACCACCCCTCCGGTAACCATCAGTTTGTTCTCTATAGTTAAGAGTCTGTTTTGGGGGCACCTGGCTGGCCCAGTCGATGGAGCATGTAACTCTTGATCTCAGGGATGTAAGTTTGAGCCCAACATTGGTATAGAGATTACGTAAAAAATCTTTTTAAAAAGAGTCTTTTTTTAGCACAAGGGAGTTTTCAGAGTAATAGAACTGTTTTTTATTCTGGTTGTGGTGATGTTTACATGAACCTACACAAGTGTTAAAATTCACCGAACTGTATGCCAACAAAGTACATTTACTATATGTTAATTTTAAAATAAAAATAAAAAAAATTATTAAACATCCAAATAGTATCAGTTTATATGGGTTATATCTATCAGTTTTGCCATAATGGAAGTTAAAAGTGATAAAAAAAATTAATTTGTTAGTTCATTTAAAAACAATACTGAAAACATGTTACATAAATAACCTACTTATAATAAAAAATAACCATATATTTCAAAATGTGCAAAACATATAATCTCATTGTTTTACATTTTTGCAAATCTCTTTAGTGTCTGGCTTAATAGAAGACAGCTAGAGTCTATTTCCATTCAATCTGTTATAATATCATAGGTCAAGTAGCTTCAGGAAAACTCTAGTTTTACTTGAGAGAGAGAGTGATCAGTTCAAATAAAATCTCCATATTATTCTGAAAATAGTTTTTACTTTGTGGACCCTGGAAAAGATCATGGAGATCCACAGAGGTCACCAGACCCCCCTTCCATTATTGCTGCTAGTGTATGCCAAAATCTGATACCCTCCTAACTAATTTTCCTCTTCAGCTCAGGGTCACTGATCTAACTTTGCCTTCCCTTTTTGTCTCTGGTACTTGGGGATTTCTGCTTCTTGATTCTAAACATGGGTATATCCATTTTATTTCCATTTATCCAGCACTTATGTATCTGAAGTTGAATGAAGACGTTCTATCATCATGATGTTATTGATATTTTCTATTTTGTTCCATGTGATTTCCTTGAGCCTTTCCACAATGTTTCTAAACTTTCAGTTGTGGAGTTTGCTTGCTTGCTTGCTTCTAATGTGGCTTTGTAATTTATTTTTCTTTTCTATTTTGTTTTGAGCTGTATAACGTGTTTTCTTAATCTCCTACTGTCTTACATATCTTCTTTGAACTCTATTATTTCTTAACTGTGTTCTTTTTATTTATTTTTTTTTAATTTGTTATTTTTTTAAATTTAAATCCCAGTTAGTTAACATATAGTGTAATAATGATTTCAGGAGTAGAATTTAGTGATTCATCACTTACATATAGCGCCTAGTGCTCATCCCAGCAAGTGTCCTCCTTAACGCCCATCGCGCATTTAGCCGGTCCCCCCATCCAACGCCCCTCCAGCAACCCTCCGTTTGTTCTCTGTATTTAAGTCTTATGGTTTGTCTCCCTCTCTGTTTTTACCTTATTTCTGCTTCCCTTTTAAAGAGCCGTCGTGATACCTATAATAACCACATACCATCATGATATTTATAATATCTATACATGATCATGATATCTGTAATACTTCCAGTGTTTCCTTGGTCAACCTTCTTTCTTTTCCTTAAGTTTTTTTTTCTTTTTTTGAGAGACAAAGAGTGAGCAGGGGAGGGGCAGAAAGAGAGGGAGACACAGAATCTGAAACAGGCTCCAGGCTCTGAGCTGTCAGTACAGAGCCTGATGTGGAGCTCTAACGAGCTGTGATATCATGACCTGAGCCAAAGTTGGACACAACCAACTGAACCACCCAGGATCCCCTCCTTGGTCAACCTTCTAATTGTGTGTGCTCTTCATTTGCCTTTTTCTTTTTTTTTTGTTTTTTGTTTGTTTGTGGGTTTTGTTTGTTTGTTTTTTGCCTTTTCCTTATGTTCCTTTCTCTTCCTCATTTCCCCCACTGGTTTCTACACATAGGTCTTAAACTGGTTCCTTTTTGATTACCATTCATATTTTGATGGGCTGGCTACCTGTTGAAGACACTATAAAGCAGCCCACATCCTTGACAAAGGTATGTTAAATCAAATACTCTATCTCAAATCATGTCAGCTTATTTTTTCTAGGAGAACATCTCTCCTCTATCTTTGTCATTCCTTACCAAGGGTAAACGTGGTGGGAACAGCTTTCCACATCAGGTGGCAGGACATTAAATGGGTATATTACCTTTAGATAATTTTAAAATAATAATAGGGGTGCCTGGGTGGCTCAGTTGGTTAAGTGTCTTGACTCTTGATTTCAGCTCAGGTCATGATCTCACAGTTCGTTGAGATCAAGCCCCAAGTCAGACTCTGCACTGAGCACAACCTGCTCGGGATTTTCTTTCTCCCTCTCTCTCTGCCCTTCCCCTCCCTGCTCGCTCTCTGTTTCTCAAAATAAATAAACAAACATTAAGAAGTAAATAAAATAATAATAATCAACTAAAAGTCAGTCTGCTTTTTATCACCAAGTATGAGCAATTCTAAATAATATCAGTGATAAAATACTGCTCCCTCCAGGGAATGCTCCCATTGCTCTCCCACCCGCCACCTCTTCCCTGCCCCTGCCACTGATTCATCAGATTCATGTGATTCAAGGCCTTTATGATACAATATCTTTATAAAAGAGGTTTTTGCTGGGTTGCTTATGTGTATTTGTGGTAGCGTGGGGGAGGACAACAGACTATGCTGTTCTGTACACAGATCTATCATTCATTCCTCTATTTTCCATCTCCTTTCTCATTCCTACCAACCCCCAAATCCTGTCTGGGACTCCACTGGCAAGATGGGCTTCAACCTCCATTCCAGCCTCCTCATAAAACTACTGCAGAGTTAGGCTTCTCCTTTTCCTCTAGAATATAGACTCTTTAAATCAGGGATTTTCACATGTTTTGTTCACTGCTATATACCCAGCATTCATTACAGTGTGTGGCACATAGTAGTTATCTATGTACCATGCATCTATCTATTTATCTATCTATCTAATCAGCCATGATCATATATTTTTCTGTATTGCTATGTGGCACAACTCAACAGATGGTGCCATAGGCAGCATTATGAAAATTACATGTTCCCAACATGGCATAGATTCATCAGATAGCCACCAGACTTCATGGGACTGTGAGGCCCAAGATTTACTTAGTGGCAAACTATGTAGACAGATGATTGAGGACCAACCGCCAATCTCCAATATCCTGGCACTATCTAAAATATCTGGATTTCGGTGGTAGATGAGGACAGGTCTGAAATAGTATTACTGGTGAAATGAAGGCTCAGAGACACAAATTAGATTGAATTATTGAAAATATGGTTATATTCCAACGGAATGGGAAAAGATAATTGCAAATGACATATCGGACAAAGGGCTAGTATCCAAAATCTATAAAGAGCTCACCAAACTCCACACCCGAAAAACAAATAACCCAGTGAAGAAATGGGCAGAAAACACGAATAGACACTTCTCTAAAGAAGACATCTGGATGGCCAACAGGCACATGAAAAGATGTTCAACGTCGCTCCTCATCAGGGAAATACAAATCAAAAACACACTCAGATATCACTTCACGCCAGAGTGGCCAAAATGAACAAATCAGGAGACTATAGATGCTGGAAAGGATGTGGAGAAATGGGAACCCTCTTGCACTGTTGGTGGGAATGCAAACTGGTGCAGCCACTCTGGAAAACAGTGTGGAGGTTCCTCAAAAAATTAAAAATAGACCTACCCTATGACCCAGCAGTAGCACTGCTAGGAATTTACCCAAGGGATACAGGAGTACTGATGCATAGAGGCACTTGTACCCCAATGTTTATAGCAACACTCTCAACAATAGCCAAATTGTGGAAAGAGCCAAATTGTGGAAATGTCCATCAACTGATGAATGGATAAAGAAATTGTGGTTTATATACACAATGGAGTACTACGTGGCAATGAGAAAGGATGAAATATGGCCCTTTGTAGCCACGTGGATGGAACTGGAGAGTGTGATGCTAAGTGAAATAAGCCATACAGAGAAAGACAGATACCATATGTTTTCACTCTTATGTGGATCCTGAGAAACTTAACAGAAACCCATGGGGGAGGGGAATGAAAAAAAAAAGAGGTTAGAGTGGGAGAGAGCCAAAGCATAAGAGACTCTTAAAAACTGAGAACAAACTGAGGGTTGATGGGGGGGTGGGAGGGAGGGGAGGGTGGGTGATGGGTATTGAAGAGGGCATCTTTTGGGATGAGCACTGGGTGTTGTATGGAAACCAATTTGACAATAAATTTCATATATTGTAAATATATATATATATATATGGTTATATTTATTTCACATGTGTTTGTGGACAGAGATTAATACAAGGTAAACATACATGGCTTACATAATTGAAACCATATCTCTGGGATAGATAATACATTCACATGTGATGGTGGCATTTCATGCTTATTATTCTGTACTTTGCTTTTTTTCACTTACTGTGTGTTGCCAATTATTCCACGTGAACACATCAAGAGTTTATTTGTTTTTTAATAGCTGCATTTTAGACTATTGTATAGAGGTGCCATAAATTATTTAACCAGATCTCTGTTGATAGACATTTAGGTTGTCTCCAATGGTTCAGTAAATAACTTTATACATCATTTTGCATGTGTGCAAGCATATATGGTAGGATAAATTCCTACAAATGGAAGTGACTAGTTGCTGTGCACAGAAGCTGCACCAGTTTAATAGCTACCAACATCTCTCTGTCTTGTCTCTTCACATCCTCACCAATTTGGTGAGTTAGCAGACTTTTTATTTTCATCTTTGTTAATCTGATATATATAATATGGCATTTCAACTTAGTCTTAATTTCCATTTCTGTTATTATGACTGAGGTTGAGAATCATTGATGTGTAAGAGCAAATTTTTCTCTCTGTGAACTGTCAATATTCTTTGCCCACATATTTATTGTGGTCTTTTTCATATAAATTTGTAGGAGTTATTTGTATTTTAGAAAAAGAAGCCAGGTGTGATATGAGTTGTAACTATTTTTCAGTTTGTTATCAGTCTTTTGGCATTGCTTATGGTGGATTAGAGCAATAAATCATGCTTTTATTACTAAATATTTCAAACACATAGAAAGTGCACAGAATGCTAGAACAAATACCTATGTACCCTAAATTTTGTTATTTGGGGCATGTTTGCATAAAATTTTTTTTAAATAAAATGTGCCACGGGCGCCTGGGTGGCTCAGTCAGTTGAGCATCCGACTTTGGTTCAGGTCATGATCTCACAGTTCGTGGGTTCAAGCCCCATGTCTGGCTCTGTGATGACAGCTCAGAGCCTGGAGCCTGCTTCAGATTCTGTGTCTCCCTCTCTCTCTCTGCCCCCCCCCACCAGCTCATACTCTGTCTCTGTCTCTCAAAAATAAACATTAAAAAAAATTTTTTAAGACATAAAATGTTCCAGATACAGATGAAGTCCCCTCTGTACTCCTTTCAGATCCCTTCCCCTCTGTCCCTCCCCCAAGGTAACCATTATTCTGAAATTAATTTGTATTCTTCCTATTAATGTTTCTATACTTCTACTATATGGATGTGTCCATAAAAACTGTACTGTTTGGTATATTTTTAAAATCTACAGGGGTGCCTGGGTGGCCCAGTTTAACACCCGACTTTGGTTCAGGTCATGATCTCGCGGTTCGTGAATTCGAGCCCTGCTTCGGGCTCTGTGCTGACAGCCTGGAGCCTGCCTCAGATTCTTGTCCCCCTCTCTCTCTGCCCCTCCCCTGCTTGCGCTCTGTCTGTCTGTCTCTCTCTCTCTCTCAAAAAGAAATAAACATTAAAAAAATTAAATCTACATAAATGACATCAAACTCCATGTATCACCTCCAAACTTTTTTTTTGTTACTCAATATTATGTTTGTAGGGCTTATACAGGTGGTACATATAGATCAAGTTAATTTTCATTTCTATAAAGCATTCCATTGTGTTAACATATCAACATTTGTTCATCCCTTCCCTCACTGGTGGAAATTTTACTATAAAAAGCAATACTGTCTGTGCAAGAGTTCTCTGGGGTATGCCTAGAAGCGCAGTAGCTGGATGGTACCACATCCCTTTCACAACCTGTGAGAAAGAAAAAAATAAAAAACCTCCAAACTGCTCTCTAAAGTGGTACCAATATATACAACCAGCAGTATATGAAAATCCTAGTTACTCTAACATCCTTGCCAGTGCCAAGTTGGTATTTTCAGACTTTTAAAATTTTCCAATCTGATGAGTATGAGAATGGTAAATGAATATTGTTTAATGTGCATTTCCTAACTGCTAGTAAAATTGAATATCATCCATCTGGGTTTCCTCTTATGCAAATTACCTATTCATCTGTTCATTTTTTCCATTGGCTTGTGCATCCTTATTGTTTTATAAAAGAGATTTTAAGGGGTACCTGGATGGCTCAGTCAGTTAAGCGACCAACTCTTGGTTTCAGCTCAGGTCATCCCGGTTCGTGTGCTCGAGCCTTGAGTCAGGTTCTGCACTGACAACGAGGAGCCTGTTTGGGATTCTCTGTCTCTCTGCTTCTATCCTTGCTAGCACATATTCTCTCTCTCTCTCAATAAACATTTTTTAAAAGGGAGTGAGATTTTTATATTCTGGACAATAGTGGTACACAGAGCACATATGAATGACATTCAGTCAAAGTCAAGGCCAAAGCTGAATATAATTATTATAGAATAGACTCCTGGAATGCAAGAATAATTCTGAAATTTTATCAGTAAGCATTTTTACAATCACAATTTTATTACGGGCTTTTAACAATTTGACACAATGCAAGAATATGAATTTCTCAGCACCGTCAGCAGCTGGACTCCTATACTCGCTAGAGTGCATATGTTCAGTACTAAATACTTTCTTTTTTTAAATTTTAAGTTTATTTATTTTTGAGAGACAGACAGACTATGGGCAGGGGAGGGGCAGAGAGAGAGAGGGAGACACAGAATCCAAAGCAGGCTCCAGGCTCTGAGCTGTCAGCACAGAACCCGACACAGAGCTCAAATTCACAAACGGCGAGATCATGACCTGAGCTGAAGTAGGACGTTCAACCGACTGAGCCACCCAGGAGCCCCTACTCACTTTCAATTGACTTCAATGAAAGAATGAGATATTTGGGGCAGGAGTTTCTCATTTTTCTCTAAACTTTTTCCCTTTCTTTGAACTCTTTATAATCTTTATTAAGTCTGAACTAAAGATTTATCATGAATGTTGTACAAGATTTTGGAATTTTTCCATCACATGAAATTTTAACATTTTGCTTTTATGGCATGAAAAGATGGAATCTTCACAAGATATGAGGAATTCTCAAGGCTTTTTCTTAAAAGATTTATAGTCTAAATGGAATTCAGCAACTTAATATTAAATATAACTTAAAAAATTATTTTGTTTAACATGAATGCTCTATAGGTAAACACCTCTTATCTTCGTATAATAAAATTATTATATAATCAATTATCTGTTATTGTACCTTGGATTATTATGTAAAATAACATATACATCTGTCCAAAAAGCATATAATGCCTTTCCTAAAATTGTCTAGCTAATATGTTCTCTTAATATTGACATTAAAGGCCAACCTATGTCCCACTTAACTATTTGAAATTTCTTAATTGGTTTTTGACATAAAATTCACACTTTACATGAAATTAACAGAATTAACAGTTTTTTTAATTTTTCTTAACATTTATTTTTTTTTGTATAACCTTATTTTTTTTCAATATATGAAGTTTATTGTCAAATTGGTTTCCATACAACACCCAGTGCTCATCCCAAAAGATGCCCTCTTCAATACCCATCACCCACCCTCCCCTCCCTCCCACCCCCCCATCAACCCTCAGTTTGTTCTCAGTTTTTAAGAGTCTCTTATGCTTTGGCTCTCTCCCACTCTAACCTCTTTTTTTTTTCATTCCCCTCCCCCATGGGTTTCTGTTAAGTTTCTCAGGATCCACATAAGAGTGAAAACATATGGTATCTGTCTTTCTCTGTATGGCTTATTTCACTTAGCATCACACTCTCCAGTTCCATCCACGTGGCTACAAAGGGCCATATTTCATCCTTTCTCATTGCCACGTAGTACTCCATTGTGTATATAAACCACAATTTCTTTATCCATTCATCAGTTGATGGACATTTCCACAATTTGGCTCTTTCCACAATTTGGCTATTGTTGAGAGTGTTGCTATAAACATTGGGGTACAAGTGCCTCTATGCATCAGTACTCCTGTATCCCTTGGGTAAATTCCTAGCAGTGCTACTGCTGGGTCATAGGGTAGGTCTATTTTTAATTTTTTGAGGAACCTCCACACTGTTTTCCAGAGTGGCTGCACCAGTTTGTATTCCCACCAACAGTGCAAGAGGGTTCCTGTTTCTCCACATCCTTTCCAGCGTCTATAGTCTCCTGATTTGTTCATTTTGGCCACTCTGGCATGAAGTGATATCTGAGTGTGTTTTTGATTTGTATTTCCCTGATGAGGAGCGACGTTGAACATCTTTTCATGTGCCTGTTGGCCATTCGGATGTCTTCTTTAGAGAAGTGTCTATTCGTGTTTTCTGCCCATTTCTTCACTGGGTTATTTGTTTTTCGGGTGTGGAGTCTGGTGAGCTCTTTATAGATTTTGGATACTAGCCCTTTGTCTGATATGTCATTTGCAAATATCTTTTCCCATTCTGTTGGTTGCCTTTTAGTTTTGTTGATTATTTCCTTTGCTATGCAGAAGCTAAAACTCACACTTTTAAAGTGTACAATTTGGTGGATTATAGTATATTTACAGGATTATGCAATAATCACCATTTTCTAATTCCAGAACATTTTTATCAACCCAAAAGGAAACCCTGTCCCTTAGCAGGCACTGACATTCCCCCTTCCCCTCAGCCCCGAGTGACCACTAATCTAATTTCCGGCTCTATGGATTTGCCTATCATGAGCATCTCCTATACATGGAATCATACAATGCATGGTACTTTGTGTCTGGCTTCTTTCACTTCGTAATGTTTTCAAGATTCACCTACGTTGTAGCACATGTGTTGTAGCACATACTTCATTCCTCTTGTAGCTGAATATTCCATTGTATAGATATGCCAGATTTTGTTTTCCATTCACCAGTTTAGGGTCATTTGGGTTCTTTCTGGATTTGGGCTATTATGAATAATTCTGCCATAAACGTATATCTATGAGTTTTTGTGTTTTCATATTTCTTGGGTATATTCCTAGGAGTGGAATTGCTGGGTCATATGATAACTCTGTCTTCAACTTTTTTAGGAACTGCCAAACTGTTTTCCAAAGCAGCTGCATCATTTTATATTCCAACCAGCAATGTTCAAGAGTTCCAATTTCTCCATATCTTTGCTAACTCTTGATATTGTTTGTTTTTTATCAAATCTGTTGAAATTATCATGGAGTTTTTTCACTTCATTCTATCAATAGGGTGTATTACATTGATTTTTTTTTAATTTTTAATGTTTATTCATTTTTTGAGAGGGAGAGACAGCAAGTGGGGAAGGGGCAGAGAGAGAGGGAGACATAGATCTGAGGCAGGCTCCAGGCTCTGAGCTGTCAGCATAGAGCCCAATGCGGGGCTCGAACTCACATACTCTGAGACCATGACGTGTGCCAAAGTTGGACACTTAACCGACTGAGCCACCCAGGTGCCTTCATTGTTTGATTTTCATACGTTGACTCAGTCTTGCACCATGGGACGAATCCGACTTTGTCATGGTTTATAATCCTTTTAATATGCTGCTGTACTCAGTTTATTAGCATTTCGTTGAGGAGTTTCACATCTATTTTCATAAAATATATTGGTCTATAGTTTTCTTGTAATGTTTTTGTCTGGCATTGGTATGAAGGTAATATAAGCTTCATACAATCAGCTGGGAAGTGTTCGTCCTCTTGTACTTTGTGGGAGACTTGTAAAAGATTGTTCATAATTCTCTTTTGAACATCTGGTAGAATTTGCCAGTGAAATCATTGGCTTCCCGGCTTTTCTTTGTGCACTAACTGCTTCTTAAATGATTTTTTAACCAAGCCTCCTATTTTTAGTCTCACCATCACCCCTACCTTCACAAGTTATTGATGCCATCAATTCCTAAAAGTTTTTGAGAATCTCATTGTGTAAAATGGGATTGCCTCTCTACTTGGTCCACTACCATTTTAGGATTCAGCTTTCTTGGGACTACTAAGTCAGTTATCTGCTTTCTCTGTATTCCTTTAAGATTTTCTCTGTCCTTAGTTTTCTGAAGTTAGGTGTGGGCTTTTTGTGTTTTATTTTGTTTTTGTTTGGTGTTTATCTTCCTTGCTGTTCTCTGAGCTTTCCAGATTTGTGGTTTTGTGTCAGTCATTAACTTGGGACCATTTTTGGCCATTACTGCTTCAAATAGCTTCAACTATTTCTTCTGTTTTTGTATTAGTAGGGTTATTCAGAGAATCAGGGTCAACAGGCTATCCCTCTCTCTATATGTAGACATAATGATAGATATATAGAGATATAATGATATATTCCCTGTGTGTGTGTGTGTGTGTGTGCACACCAGCCCACAGTTTCCAGCAATATGTCCAAATTACTAGTCAAATACGTTGTCTTAACTCTATTGCTTATACTGGCTTCCATTCCAGATAAGCACAACTCAGGTACCGAATTTCTTTGTATCTGCCTGTGTCTCCAGATTTCAAGGTGGCACGTTGCCCTGTGACTTCAGTTCTCCAATGGGTCTAAGAAAATCATCTATTTTCAGTTGGCCCAGCATTCTTATTGTAAGCATGGGAGCAATAACTTCTAAATTTTTTACATGTTGGAGTTGGAAACTGAGCTTTCTAGGTCCCCCAATTTTATTGCTCTTGCATACTCTCTCCTTGTATTTGTGGATTTTTTGCTTTCTAAAATCCCTTTGCTATCCATTTAGTAATGTCTCAGGAGGGAGGAAAAACTAATGTGAGATTCAACCCTCCATCTTTGACCAGAAGTCTCAATCAATTTTCTAATATTAAGCCATACTTGCATTCTTGAGAAAAATAAAATTTGGTCATAATATATCTTTTCCATATGCATTGCTACTTTCGTTTGCTAGCATTTTAAGGGTTTTTGTATCTAAGTTTGTATGTGAGATTGGTTATTCTACATAAAGACTATATATCAATTGCATACAATGATATGGGAGTGTTTCCTCTTTTTACATTTCCTGAAACAGTTTGTATTAAGTAGGTTTCTAAGTAGGTAGATCTTACCTTAGAAAACTTTTTTTAGGGGCGCCTTGGTGGCTCAGTCAGTTAAGCGACCAACTCTTTATTTCTGCTCAGGTCATGATCTCATGGGTTCATGAGATCGAGGCCCACATCAGGCTCTACACTGACAGCGCAGAAGCCTGCTTGGGATTCTCTCTCTCCTTCTCCCTCTGCCCCTCCCCTGCTTGTTCTCTCTCTCTCTCTCTCAAAATAAATAAACTTAAAAAAAAACTTTTTTTTTTAATATATGAAATTTATTGTCAAATTGGTTTCCATACAACACCCAGTGCTCATCCCAAAAGGTGCCCTCCTCAATACCCATCACCCACCCTCCCCTCCCTCCCACCCCCCATCAACCCTCAGTTTGTTCTCAGTTTTTAACAGTCTCTTATGCTTTGGCTCTCTCCCACTCTAACCTCTTTTTTTTTTTTTTTCCTTCCCCTCCCCCATGGGTTTCTGTTAAGTTTTTCAGGATCCACATAAGAGTGAAACCATATGGTATCTGTCTTTCTCTGTATGGCTTATTTCACTTAGCATCACACTCTCCAGTTCCATCCACATTGCTACAAAAGGCCATATTTCACTCTTTCTCATTGCCACGTAGTATTCCATTGTGTATATAAACCACAAATTCTTTATCCATTCATCAGTTGATGGACATTTAGGCTCTTTCCATAATTTGGCTATTGTTGAGAGTGCTGCTATAAACATTGGGGTACAAGTGCCCCTATGCATCAGTACTCCTGTATCCCTTGGATAAATTCCTAGCAGTGCTATTGCTGGATCGTAGGGTAGGTCTATTTTTAATTTTCTCAGGAACCTCCACACTGCTTTCCAGAGCGGCTGCACCAATTTGCATTCCCACCAACAGTGCAAGAGGGTTCCCGTTTCTCCACATCCTCTCCAGCATCTATAGTCTCCTGATTTGTTCATTTTGGCCACTCTGACTGGCGTGAGGTGATATCTGAGTGTGGTTTTGATTTGTATTTCGCTGATGAGGAGCGACGTTGAGCATCTTTTCATGTGCCTGTTGGCCATCCGGATGTCTTCTTTAGAGAAGTGTCTATTCATGTTTTCTGCCCATTTCTTCACTGGGTTATTTGTTTTTCGGGTGTGGAGTCTGGTGAGCTCTTTATAGATTTTGGATACTAGCCCTTTGTCCGATATGTCATTTGCAAATATCTTTTCCCATTCCGTTGGTTGCCTTTTAGTTTTGTTGGTTGTTTCCTTTGCTGTGCAGAAGCTTTTTATCTTCATAAGGTCCCAGTAATTCACTTTTGCTTTTAATTCCCTTGCCTTTGGGGATGTGTCGAGTAAGAGATTGCTACGGCTGAGGTCAGATAGGTCTTTTCCTGCTTTCTCCTCTAGGGTTTTGAAGGTTTCCTGTCTCACATTCAGGTCCTTTATCCATTTTGAGTTTATTTTTGTGAATGGTGTGAGAAAGTGGTCTAGTTTCATCCTTCTGCATGTTGCTGTCCAGTTCTCCCAGCACCATTTGTTAAAGAGACTGTCTTTTTTCCATTGGATGTTCTTTCCTGCTTTGTCAAAGATGAGTTGGCCATACGTTTGTGGGTCTATTTCTGGGGTTTCTATTCTATTCCATTGGTCTATGTGTCTGTTTTTGTGCCAATACCATGCTGTCTGGATGATTACAGCTTTGTAGTAGAGGCTAAAGTCTGGGATTGTGATGCCTCCTGCCCTGGTCTTCTTCTTCAAAATTACTTTGGATATTCGGGGCCTTTTGTGGTTCCATATGAATTTTAGGATTGCTTGTTCTAGTTTCGAGAAGAATGCTGGTGCAATTTTGATTGGGATTGCATTGAATGTGTAGATAGCTTTGGGTAGTATTGACATTTTGACAATATTTATTCTTCCAATCCATGAGCAGGGAATGTCTTTCCATTTCTTTATATCTTCTTCAATTACCTTCATAAGCTTTCTATAGTTTTCAGCATACAGATCTTTTACATCTTTGGTTAGATTTATCCCTAGGTATTTTATGCTTCTTGGTGCAATTGTGAATGGGATCAGTTTCTTTATTTGTCTTTCTGTTGCTTCATTGTTAGTGTATAAGAATGCAACTGATTTCTGTACATTGATTTTGTATCCTGCAACTTTGCTGAATTCATGGATCAGTTCTAGCAGACTTTTGGTGGAGTCTATCGGATTTTCCATGTATAATATCATGTCATCTGCAAAAAGCGAAAGCTTGACTTCATCTTTGCCAATTTTGATGCCTTTGATTTCCTTTTGTTGTCTGATTGCTGATGCTAGAATTTCCAGCACTATGTTAAACAATAGCGGTGAGAGTGGGCATCCCTGTCGTGTTCCTGATCTCAGGGGAAAAGCTCTCAGTTTTTCCCCGTTGAGGATGATGTTAGCTGTGGGCTTTTCATAAATGGCTTTTATGATGTGTAAGTATGTTCCTTCTATCCTGACTTTCTCAAGGGTTTTTATTAAGAAAGGGTGCTGGATTTTGTCAAAGGCCTTTTCTGCATCGATTGACAGGATCATATGGTTCTTCTCTTTTTTTTTGTTAATGTGATGTATCACGTTGATTGATTTGCTCATGTTGAACCAGCCCTGCATCCCAGGAATGAATCCCACTTGATCATGGTGAATAATTCTTTTTATATGCTGTTGAATTCGATTTGCTAGTATCTTACTGAGAATTTTTGCATCCATATTCATCAGGGATATTGGCCTGTAGTTCTCTTTTTTTACTGGGTCTCTGTCTGGTTTAGGAATCAAAGTAATACTGCCTTCATAGAATGAGTCTGGAAGTTTTCCTTCCCTTTCTATTTCTTGGAATAGCTTGAGAAGGATAGGTATTATCTCTGCTTTAAACGTCTGGTAGAACTCCCCTGGGAAGCCATCTGGTCCTGGACTCTTATTTGTTGGGAGATTTTTGATAACCGATTCAATTTCTTCGCTGGTTATGGGTCTGTTCAAGCTTTCTATTTCCTCCTGATTGAGTTTTGGAAGCGTGTGGGTGTTTAGGAATTTGTCCATTTCTTCCAGGTTGTCCAATTTGTTGGCATATAATTTTTCATAGTATTCCCTGATAATTGTTTGTATCTCTGAGGGATTGGTTGTAATAATCCCATTTTCATTCATGATTTTATCTATTTGGGTCATCTCCCTTTTCTTTTTGAGAAGCCTGGCTAGAGGTTTGTCAATTTTGTTTATTTTTTCAAAAACCCAACTCTTGGTTTCGTTGATCTTCTCTACAGTTTTTTTAGATTCTATATCGTTTATTTCTGCTCTGATCTTTATGATTTCTCTTCTTCTGCTGGGTTTAGGTTGCCTTTGCTGTTCTGCTTCTATTTCCTTTAGGTGTGCGGTTAGATTTTGTATTTGGGATTTTTCTTGTTTCTTGAGATAGGCCTGGATTGCAATGTATTTTCCTCTCAGGACTGCCTTCGCTGCATCCCAAAGCATCTGGATTGTTGTATTTTCATTTTCGTTTGTTTCCATACATTTTTTAATTTCTTCTCTAATTGCCTGGTTGACCCACTCATTCGTTAGTAAGGTGTTCTTTAACCTCCATGCTTTTGGAGGTTTTCCAGACTTTTTCCTGTGGTTGATTTCAAGCTTCATAGAATTGTGGTCTGAAAGTATGCATGGTATGATTTCAATTCTTGTAAACTTATGAAGGGCTGTTTTGTGACCCAGTATATGATCTATCTTGGAGAATGTTCCATGTGCACTCGAGAAGAAAGTATATTGTGTTGCTTTGGGATGCAGAGTTCTAAATATATCTGTCAAGTCCATCTGATCCAATGTCTCATTCAGGGCCCTTGTTTCTTTATTGACCGTGTGTCTAGATGATCTATCCATTTCTGTAAGTGGGGTGTTAAAGTCCCCTGCAATTACCACATTCTTATCAATAAGGTTGCTTATGTTTATGAGTAATTGTTTTATATATTTGGGGGCTCCGGTATTCGGCGCATAGACATTTATAATTGTTAGCTCTTCCTGATGGATAGACCCTGTAATTATTATATAATGCCCTTCCTCATCTCTTGTTACAGCCTTTAATTTAAAGTCTAGTTTGTCTGATATAAGTATGGCTACTCCAGCCTTCTTTTGTCTTCCAGCAGCATGATACATAGTTCTCCATCCCCTCCCTCTCAATCTAAAGGTGTTCTCAGGTCTAAAATGAGTCTCTTGTAGACAGCAAATAGATGGGTCTTGTTTTTTTATCCATTCTGATACCCTATGTCTTTTGGTTGGCGCATTTAATCCATTTACATTCAGTGTTATTATAGAAAGATACGGGTTTAGAGTCATTGTGATGTCTGTATGTTTTATGCTTGTAGTGATGTCTCTGGTACTTTGTCTCACAGGGTCCCCCTTAGGATCTCTTGTAGGGCTGGTTTAGTGGTGACAAATTCCTTCAGTTTTTGTTTGTTTGGGAAGACCTTTATCTCTCCTTCTATTCTAAATGACACATTTGCTGGATAAAGGATTCTCGGCTGCATATTTTTTCTGTTTAGCACACTGAAGATCTCGTGCCAATTCTTTCTGGCCTGCCAAGTTTCAAAAGAGAGATTAGTCACAAGTCTTATAGGTCTCCCTTTATATGTGAGGGCACGTTTATCCCTTGCTGCTTTCAGAATTTTCTCTTTATCCTTGTATTTTGCCAGTTTCACTATGATATGTCGTGCAGAAGATCGATTCAAGTTACGTCTGAAGGGAGTTCTCTGTGCCTCTTGGATTTCAATGCCTTTTTCCTTCCCCAGTTCAGGGAAGTTCTCAGCTATAATTTCTTCAAGTACCCCTTCAACACCTTTCCCTCTCTCTTCCTCCTCTGGGATACCAATTATGCGTATATTATTTCTTTTTAGTGTATCACTTAATTCTCTAATTTCCCCGTCATACTCCTGGATTTTTTTATCTCTCTTTCTCTCAGCTTCCTCTTTTTCCATAATTTTATCTTCTAGTTCACCTATTCTCTCCTCTGCCTCTTCAATCCGAGCTGTCGTCGTTTCCATTTTGTTTTGCATTTCATTTAAAGCGCTTTTCAGCTCCTCGTGACTGTTCCTGAGTCCCTTGATCTCTGTAGCAAGAGATTCTCTGCTGTCCTCTATACTCTTTTCAAGCCCAGCGATTAATTTTATGACTATTATTCTAAATTCACTTTCTGTTATATTATTTAAATCCTTTTTGATCAGTTCATTAGCTGTTGTTATTTCCTGGAGATTCTTCTGAGGGGAATTCTTCTGCTTGGTCATTTTGGATAGTCCCTGGAGTGGTGAGGACCTGCAGGGCACTTCCCCTGTGCTGTGGTGTATAACTGGAGTTGGTGGGCGGGGCCGCAGTCCGACCTGATGTCTGCCCCCAGCCCACCGCTGGGGCCACAGTCAGACTGGTGTGTGCCTTCTCTTCCCTTCTCCTAGGGGCGGGATTCACTGTGGGGTGGCGTGGCCCGTCTGGGCTACTTGCACACTGCCAGGCTTGTGGTGCTGGGGATCTGGCGTATTAGCTGGGGTGGGTAGGCAAAGTGCACGGGGGCAGGAGGGGCAGGCTTAGCTCGCTTCTCCTTAGGTGATCCACTTCAGGAGGGGCCCTGTGGCAGCGGGAGGGAGTCAGATCCGCTGCAGGAGGTTTGGCTCCGCAGAACCACAGAGTTGGGTGTTTGCGGGGAGCGAGCAAGTTCCCTGGCAGGAACTGGTTCCCTTTGGGATTTTGGCTGGGGGATGGGCGGGGGAGATGGCGCTGGCGAGCGCCTTTGTTCCCCACCAAACTGAGCTCTGTCGTCCGGGGGGCTCAGCAGCTCTCCTTCCCTTTGTCCTCCAGCCTTCCCGCTTTCCGAGCAGAGCTGTTCACTTATGACCTCCCAGACGCTAAGTCGCGCTTGCTGTTGGAACACAGTCCGACTGGCCCCTCCGCTTTTGCCCGCCAGACTCGGGGGCTCTGCTTGGCCGGCAGACTGCCCCTCCGCCCCGGCTCCCTCCCGCCAGTCGGTGGAGCGCACACCGCCTCACCGCCCTTCCTACCCTCTTCCGTGGGCCTCTCGTCTGCGCTTGGCTCCGGAGACTCCGTTCTGCTAATCCTCTGGCGGTTTTCTGGGTTATTTAGGCAGGTGTAGGTGGAATCTAAGTGATCAGCAGGACGCGCGGTGAGCCCAGCGTCCTCCTACGCCACCATCTCCCCTCTCTCCTCAAGAAAACTTTTTTGATTCAATTTTTTTAAATATGTATATATTTTTAGGCTATTTCTTCTTAAATAAGTTTTGCAAAGTTATGTTTTTCTAGAAAATTGTTCATCTCATCCATAATATTATATGTATTTGGTAGAAAGTTGTTTATAGTATTTTAAAATTATTTAAAAATCTGTAGTATTTTAAAATTATTTAAAAATCTCTGTTGGGGCTGCCTGGGTGGCTCAGTCAGTTAGGTGTCTGACTATTGATTTCAGATTGGGTCATGATCTCACATTCGTGATTTGAGCCCCACATCAGGCTCTGCACTGACAGTGCAGAGTCTGCTTGGGAGTCTCTCTCTCTCCCTCTCTCTCTGCCCCTCCCCTGCTCGTGCATGCGTGCTCTCCCTCTCAAAAAATAAACTTAACAAACAAACTTTAAGAACAAAATAGGAATGCCTGGGTGGCTTGGTCAGGTGGGCCTCCGACTTTGACTTGGGTTGTGATCTCATGGTTGGTGGGTTCAAGCTCTGCATCAGGCTCTCTGCTGTCACTATGGAGCTGGCTTCAGATCCTCTGTCCCCTTCTCTCTGCACCTCCCCCACTTGCTCTCTCTCAAAAATAAAACATTTAATTTTTTTTTTCAACGTTTATTTATTTTTGGGACAGAGAGAGACACAGCATGAACGGGGGAGGGGCAGAGAGAGAGGGAGACACAGAATCGGAAACAGGCTCCAGGCTCTGAGCCATCAGCCCAGAGCCTGACGCGGGGCTCGAACTCACGGACCGCGAGATCGTGACCTGGCTGAAGTCGGACGCTTAACCGACTGCGCCACCCAGGCGCCCCAAAAATAAAACATTTAAAATAAAAAATAAAATAAAAATAAAAATTTCTGTCAGGGGGCTCTTGGATGGTTCAGTAAGTTAAGTGTCTGACTCTTGATCTCAGCCCAAGTCTTGATCTCACGGTTTGTGAGTTCAAGCCCTGCATTAGGCTGTGCATTAGGTGTGAAGCCTACTTAAAAATTAAGTTAAATATAATTTAAAATTTTTTATTAGTTTATTATTTTTTTTGAGAGGGAGAGAGCGAGAGCAGGGGATGGGCAGAGAGATAGGGTGAGAGAGAATCCCAGGCAGACCCCAAACTGTCAGCACAGAGCCTGATATGGGCTTGAACTCATGAACCATGAGATCATGACTTGATCCGAAATCAGGAGTCCAACTCTTAACTGACTGAGCCACCCAGGCACCCTTAAATTTAATTTAATTTAATTTAATTTAATTTAATTTAATTTTTAAAAATCTCTGTAGTGCCTGCAGTTTTGTCCCTCTATTCATTCCCAATATTATTCACTTATGCCTTCTCTTTTGTTTTCTTGTTCAATCTTGCCAGAAGTTTCTCTTTCCAAAGGACAAAGTTTTGATTTTATTGATCTTCTCCTTTGCATCCTTGTTTTCTATTTCATCACTTCATGGTTTTATTAGATTATGCCTTTTCTTTTGCTTTCATTAGGTTTAATTTGTTGCCACTTTTCTAACTTCTTGAATCAGAAGCTTAAATTTGTTACATTTTAGACTTGTGTTCTAATAAAAAGATTTCAAGGCTATACGGTTCCCTTTAAGTTCTGCTTCAACTATATCCCACAAGTTTTGATATCTATATGATCATTCAGTTCTAAATACTTTTTAATTCACATTATGATTTACCTTTAACCCATGAGTTATATAAAAGTGTTTTTTAAACATTCCAAAAAAAAACCTCTTTTAACATTTTTGTGGTTATTGTTTTTTATTTAGAACTTAATCATAATCAGGGAAGGTAGTCTGAATGAAACTAATGCTGTGGTATTTATTGAGACTTGTTTTATAGACTGTGGTCATTATTTCTAACTATGCTATAAAAAAAGTGTATTAATACTTAGGTGAAGGAAATATATATGTGTGTCTGTGTACAATACCATTGACTATATTCCCTATGCTGTACCTTTTATTCCATGAATTATTCATCCCACAACTGGGAGCCTGTATGTCCCGTGCCTCTCCCTGTCACCCTTTTTGCCCATCCCCCACCCTCCTCTCCTCTGGCAAACATCAGTGTGTTCTCTGGGTTTATATGTCTGCTTCTGTTGTTTATTCATTTGTTGTGTTTTTTAGACTCCACATATAAGTGAAATCATATGGTATTTGTCTTTCTCTGATTTACTTCACTTGGCATAATACCCTCTAGGTCCGTCCATGTTGTTGCAAATGGCAAGACCTCATCCTTTTTTATGGCTGTGTAATATTCCATCATATATGTACATACATATATACCACATCTTCTTTTTTCATTAATCTATCAATGGTCTTGGACTGCTTCCATATCTTGGCTCTTATAAATAGCGCTGCAATGCATATAGTAAAAAGCTTCTGCACAGAGAAAGAAACTATCAACAAAACATAGAAGCAACCTACTGAATGGGAAAAGATGTTTGCAAATCATAGATCTGATAAGGGGTTAATATCTAAAATATATAAATAACTTATACAACTCAACACCAAAATAAACAAATAATCTGGGGTGCCTGGGTGGCTCAGTTGGTTAAGCATCTGACTCTTGATTTCAACTCAGGTTATGATCTCACAATATGTGGAATCGAGGCCCGTGTGGGGCTCCACACTGAAAGCTTGGAGACTGCTTGAGATTGTCTCTCTCCTCTCCCTCTCTCTGCCCCTCCTCCTGCCCTCTCTCTCTTTCTCAAAATAAATAAACATTAAAAAAACATATAATCTGATTTAAAAATGGGCAGAGGCCTGCCCAGTGGTGGGACCTAGGCTACAATGCATCCCGCCCACCACTTCTGCTCTTGGGCAGAGGTGCAGCAACTCAACTGGGGGGGGGGCGCCTCTGGAAGCAGTGGACGCTGCTGGCAAGGATAGCACTGGAGAGTGTGGCCCACATCAGGAAGGTGTAGCTCTCCGTGTATCTAAAGCGGCCCTGTCCCCGAGAGCATTACTAGGTTCATTCAGCTCACAGTTTCAGAATGGCTTTGGTTATTGCCTTTCCTTGGTATACTTGTACTACTTGGCTACCTTGCAATTCGCCCATTTCTCCAGAAGGAAAAACAACAGGACAGCTTGATTAATCTTAAAATACAAAAGGAAAATCTCAAAGTGGTGAATGAAATAAACATTGAAGATTTGGGTCTCACTAAAGCAGCTTATTGTAGGTGTTCGCATTCTAAGACGTTACCTGCCTGTGATAGTTCTCATAATAAACACAATGCATTGACAGGAGGTAATGTGGGTGTCCACTAATACTGAAGAAGAAAGAAGCATAATAGGAATGAATTAGGATTGAATTCAGTTGTGTGCTGTAAAATCTTATAACAATATTCCTTCATTCTTTGTGTATAGAAGATCTTTCAAGTGGTGGTCTTAATTATTGCTACTGGCTGAGTAATTATTTCTGCCAATTTATTTTCTTGCTACACTACTGTTTATATTTGATACTTTGTATATTCAAACAATCGTTTATGTAGAAATTAAATTGTACAACCCTTTCATTCTTACTTCAAAGACTTAATGTATCTTTCTGGGGCACCTGGGTGGCTAAGTCCTTTGAGTGACTGACTTTGGCTCAGGTAGTGATCTTGCAATTCCTGCATCAGGTTCGCTGCCTGTCAGTGTGGAGACCCAGCCAATTAGATACTCTGTCTCCCTCTCTCTCTCTCTCTCTGCCCCTCCCCTGCTCACACTCTCTGTCTCTCTCAAAAATAAAAAATAAAAAAATTTTAAAGACTTAATGTATCTTCCTAAATAAAACCAACATGCTTGGTTTTAATTAACTGAAAAAAATCTAAGTGTTGGCAATGGGTCCAAAGCTATTCCTTTGAATATCAATATTTTCAATAGAATCTATACCTAAAATTTTACTCCCTACATGATTAGGTATATTATTTTCAGTCCTCTTCTGTTTTGATCATTTGAAGTGATTTTTCCTCTTTGGCCTTCCACACTCCATTCTTTTTAGATCAATTGAAAAAAATGTTGCTCTCAAGAATTACTTGAGTTTGCAAAGTGATAAACACTTTGCTTTATAAAGATTGTGTCAAATAAGTGTGACTATCTCAGTTTCAGAAAAGACATGAACTGCATGTAGAAAGTTCCAAAAAGGAACAGTTATTTACATTATAAAAGATTTGTTTACTTTACAAAGGCTTGTGTCTGTTTACATGTGTGTTTTGTATATGTATCTTGAACTCTTTGACTAAGTGGGATGGGATGGCAAGAATACTTATACTTCACGGAAATCTACCCCTGAAACCAAGAGCACACTGTATACACTGAATGTTAGCTACCTTGACAATAAATTATCTTTAAAAATAATAAAAATAAAATTAAAATTAAAAAATAAAAAAATAAAAAAATACAAAATAAAGAATACTTATACTAAACTCATGAGCTGCTGCAACTTGAAGGTCAATTAGAAATAAACATAAAATATATCTGAATTCATATTAAAATGATAAGTAGTTCAGTGTTCAAAATTGTATACACTTTTCTCCTTATAACGTGCAAGCCAATAAAACATAAAATACAAAATGTTTGCAAAATAAAATTACTGGAGAATCTTTTTAAAAAAATAAACATAAAAAATAAATTAAAAATTAAAAATGGGCAGAGGACGTGAATAAACCTTTTTCCAAAGAAGACATACAGATGGCCAACAGACACATGAAAAGATGCTCAACATCACTCATCATCAGAGAAATACAAATCAAAACCACAATGAGATACCACCTTACACCTGTCAGAATGGCTAACATTAACAACTCAGGCAACAATAGATGTTGGCAAGGCTATAGAGAAAGAGTATCTCTTTTGCATTGTTGGTGGGAATTCAAGCTGGCGCAGCCACTCTGGAAAACAGTATGGAGGTTCCTCAAGAAATAAAAAATAGAACTACCCCATGACCCAGCAATTGCACTACTAGGCATTTATCCAAGGGATACAGGTGTGCTGTTTCAAAGGGACACATGCACCCCAATGTTTATATCAGCACTATCAACAATAGCCAAAGTATGGAAAGAGTCCAAATGTCCATTGATGGATGAATGGATAAAGAAGATATGGTATATATATATACAATGGAGTATTACTCAGCAATCAAAAAGAATGAAATCTTGTCATTTACAAGTACGTGGATGGAACAGAAAAGTATTATGCTAAGCAAAATTAGTCAATTAGAGAAAGACAAATATCATATGACTTCACTCATATGAGGACTTTAAGACCAGGAACAGATGAACACAAAGGAAGGGAAGCAAAACTAATATAAAAACAGGGAGGGGGACAAAACATAAGAGACTCTTAAATATGGAGAACAGAGGGTTACTGGAGGGGTTGTGGGAGGGGGGTAGGCTAAATGGGTAAGGGGCACTAAGGAATCTACTCCTGAAATCATTGTTATATGATATATGCTAATTTGGATGTAAATTTAAAAAATAAAATTTAAATAAATAAATAATTAAATTAAAAAGAAATAAACATAAAGTATATCTGAATTCATATTAAAATGATAAATAGTTCAGTGTTTAAAATTGCATACATTTTTCTCCTTATAACCATGTAAGCCAATAAAATATAAAATACAAAATGTTTGCAAAATAAACTTAATGGAGAATCTTTTTTAAAAAATAAACAAAAAACAAATTAAAAATTAAAAATGGGCAGAAGACATGAATAAGCCTTTCTCCAAAGAAGACATACAGATGGCCAACAGACACATGAAAAGATGCTCAATATCACTCATCATCAGGGAAATGCAAATCAAAACCATAAGATATTACCTCACACCTGCCAGAATGGCCAGACTCAAAAACACAAGAAACAACAGGTATTGGTGAGAATGTGGAGTAAAAGGAACCCTCATAGTGGGATGTAAACTGTAAATTGGTGGGATTGTAAATTGGTACAGCCACTGTGGAAAATAGTACGGAGGTGCCTCAAAAAATTAAAAATAAAGATACCATAGGATGCAGTAATTCCACTGCTGGGCATTTGCCCAAAGAAAACGAAAACACTAATTCAAAAAGGTATATGCACTCCCTCCTTTTACCCCTCCCCCCTTTTATTTTAAGCAAAAGAGTTCTGCTTGGTGTCAAGGCAGCCATTCAGTACAGTTCTCTGGGATTGCTGGGAATAGGCATGTTCATTCTGGTTGGCCCTTATGCAGCGGATGTAGCCCACTGGGGTCTCAGCTCAATGTGGAGAGGTTCTTTTATTAAACTCCTACCTCGGGCTGCCCCTAAGCCTTAACTTCTGTCTCTCTAGCCCTATGTGGCCATTGAATCAATACTCAGGTGGGCAATGTAGGCAAATATGCTCAGAGCAAATTGCTTTGGTGCACCAATATTCTGCTTACCTGTCTGGTTACAAGCTTTCATCCAAATTTGGCCTGGACATTTTCCTCTGTCCTCTTGGCTCTTCAGTCCTTTTAAAGTGGTTTTGAGGAGCACCTGGGTGGCTCAGTCAGTTATGCGTCTGACTTTGGCTGAGGTCATGATCTCACAGTTCATGAATTTGAGTCCCGCATCCAGCTCTGGGCTGTCAGCCCAGAGCCTGCTTTGGATCCTTTGTCCCCTCTCTCTCTGCCCCTCCCCTACTTGTGTGTGCGCACATGTACTCTCTCTCTCTCTCTCTAGAAAATAAATAAACATTGAAAAAAATTATTTAAAAAAGTTTACAGGGCGCCTGGGTGGCTCAGTCAATTAAGCGTCTGACTCTTGATTTCAGCTCAGGTCATGATCTCAGGGTTGGTGAGATCGAGCCCCAAGAGTCAGGCTCTGTACTGTTAGTGGAGCTTGGGGCTCTCTCTGTCCCTCTCTCTCTCTGCCCCTTTTCCCCACTCACGTGCACTCTCTCTCTCAAAAGTAAATATTTTTTTTAAAAAAAGTGGTTTTGAAGGATTTTATCCAGCATACTTCATTACTTCAATAGAGAAGTTGAATCAAATAACCAAGCCTGCCATTGCCAGAAACTAGAAGCCCATATTCTTAAATGTAAACATTTATCTTGACTTAACAAGGTCCAAATTCAGGTCCAAATATCCCTACCCTTCTTCCAAACAACACAAGAGCTTCAGAATGCTTTAAATATTAATAGTCTCCCACTGTCTTAGATGTTTTTGTGCTCCATTGTTTGATGCCAGCTTGTTTTCATACCTCCATAGTATTCAATGTTATTGTTTTATATACTTAACACCTACTTAGATTTCCCCACATTTGTCAGTTTTTGTCCACTCTTCCTTGCCTCCTGTTCACCCCTTCTTCCTGATTTCAATTACCTTCTTCCTGAAGTATATCTTTCAATAGTTATTCTAGTGACAGTCTATTATTGCTACACTTTCTTAGGTTTGTTTTTTTCTGAAAATGTCCTTATTTCACTCTCAAGAAAAGACTAGTAGTTCTCATCAGTATTTCTTGGGGATACTAATTCTATTCCTTGTGCCACCTGGTGACTCTCCTTCATGGTGTATCATTTCTTTTGCAAGTATATTTCTATTGTTCATTTCTGAACCCATATTCAGCAGATATTGTCTTTTTCTGTGAGGTTCCATGTGCCCTGGATTATAAAAATGTACATTTGCTCTCGCTGGGGTTCTAGAGATTTGAATGGTTCTGCTCCCATTTTCACTTTAATTTTTCCGCATGTGGTTTCCATAGCACACAAGAGGGTAAATTTTGACCCCACCTCCATATATAACATAAGCCTGGGGTGTTCATTTCTTATGGTAGCTCCAGAGAGAGCATAAGACTTTTCACTACTCACTTTCCAAACCAGTTTTAACAGACAGAGAAGCTACTAGAGGCTTTATCCAGAGGTTTCAGTCACAGCTTCTCTGCCTCTTGTGGACTTGAGGCTGTGTTGTGAGTTCCTACATGGGCATGATATTACCAGGTCTAAGCCCCTAGCCACTAGTGTCTGATACCTGGGACCAGCACCATAATGGGCTATTACAGTGTCCGTTTACAATTACTCACCTGGCTTTAATTTTTCTTTTTGTTACTCTGGTGATTTTATATGTAAAAAAAATTTTTTTATGTTTTATTTACTTTTCAGAGAGAGACAGAGACAGAATGTGAGCAGGGGAGGGTCAGAGAGAAAGGGAGACACAGAATCCAAAGCAGGCTCCAGGCTCTAAGCTGTCTGCACAGAGCCCAACGCAGGGCTCAAACCCACGAACCGCAAAATCATGACCTGAGCCAAATCCAGACGCTTAACTGACTGAGCCACCCAGGCGCCCCTGATTTTATATTTTTTAAGGTCACCTATAAATTAAAATTTGTGTTATAGATTATCTAGTGTTAATATGTGTGTATAGTTGGGGAGTGCTATTCATGTCATCTTAGCATGCTATATGGCCAGAAAAAAAAAACATACTTTATGTATATGCACCTTATTTATAATTAAGCATTTTCCCTTATCACTTTCATCCTCATAAATATGTACTTCTTTAAGTTCCAAGGAAATTAAGTTCCCTGCAGGACCATCTAGATTAAGGGCATATAGGAGGCCAGGTCTCTGTAGCATGTTGGATTATTTTCCAGATAGGCCACCCATGTAGTTCAAATACATCATTCCCCCAGGGGCTACAATTCCTTAGCACAGTGACTTCCAACTTTTAAAAATTTTAGTAGCAGAACTTTTGCTTCAAGTATTACTTGGAATTTAAAAAAATATTATTTGGAATTCCACAATATAAAATAAGTAAGAAGAGAGCTGCTCTGGTTAAAGTGAGATTAAGAGTTCTTCATATTTAGGATACCCAGGTGGCTCAGGCAGTTAAGCATCTGACTCTGGATTTCAGCTCAGGCCATGATCTCATGGTTCACGAGTTCAAGCCCTGCATCAGGCTGTGTGCTGACAGCACAGAGCCTGCTTGGGATTTTCTCTCTCATTCTCTCTCTCTCTCTCTCTCTCTCTCTCTCTCTCTCTCTCTCTCTCTCTTTGTGCTCCTCCCCCTGTCAAAATAAATAAACATTTAAAAAAAGAGTTCCTGATCTTCACCAATTTAGCCACCCCTTGGGGCACCTGGGTGGCTCAGTCAGTTATGCGTCCAACTTGGGCTCAGGTCATGATCTCGCAGTTCGTAATTTTGAGAGTCTGAGCCCCCCATCGGGCTCTGTGCTGACAGCTTGGAGCCTGGAGCCTGCTTCAGATTCTGTGTCTCCCTCTCTCTCTGCCCCTCCTCCGCTCTCACTCTGTCTCTCTCTCAAAAATAAATAAACATTAAAAAAGGTAAGAAAAATTTACCCACCCCCTTGCTCCCCAAGATGCTCTCCAAGATGCTCCCTGGAGCACCTTCATAGCCTCCTTGGGCTCCGAGTACCACAGTGCGAAAACAAACTGAATAGAACACTGGTTCTCAAAGTGTGATCCCAGAACCTAAAGCGTCACTCGGGAATTTGTTAGAAATGCAAATTCTCAAGCCCCCATCCCAAATCTACCAAAATCAGAAATTCTAGGGGCAGGACCCAGGCATCTATGGATTAATAAGCCCTCAAGGTGACTCTGCTACACGTTAAAGTTTGAGGATTTACTAGAAAAGAGTATCCCATTCAGGAGCTACTGGAACAGGGCTGGGGTCCAAGATTATTAGAACAGGACCCAAGATTAACATTTCTGGGGTACTTAAATATCCCAAGATTCTCTGGAAGGTTATTTTCCATTCACCATTTTCTTATAGCTGAGATTAGACACTCTCGAGGTCTAACTTTGCAATGGCCTATGTCCCTTTGAATTGACTCAATGTCAGAAATCACTAGAAAGAGTATGGATTCTTACTTTTGGTTCATTAGACAGAAATAATGACATTCCTCATAATTTTTTGTGACAAAAAGACTTCATAGCTGAAGCTCATAAATGTTGAGCCAAAGAAGCCAGACACAAAAGTAAACATACTGAACCATTCCTTTTATAGAAGGCATAAAAAAGGCAACACTGATCTACAGTGAAAGAAGTCAGGATAGGGTTTGCTCTTTGGGGTTATTGACTGGAAGGAAGCAGAAGTGGGGCCTGACTTATGGATAATGTTCTGTTTCTTGATCTGGATGTTGTTTGCAGGGCTCTGTTCATTTTCTAGAAATTCATCAAGTTGTACCCTTATGATATGTGCATTTTCCTATATATCTGACATACTTTGATACATGAGTTTAAAAAAATGGTATTGGGTCAACTACAGGGAAAGGACAGTGTGTAATGACGTATGCTGTGGGCGCTGAACTTCATACTCTCAGAGGACCTAGGCCTTCACTTCTGGGTGTGAGTGTACATTTGGTGCAAACACGGGTTCCTGGCATCAGGTCTACTGCATTATGACAACATGAGTTGTGTGGGGGCCATTCTGTTTCTTGATTGGAAAAGACCTCTTGGTTGATGGCATCCCTGATCAGGATTCCCTGTGGATGGGGAAGAAGTGAGGCAGTTAAGTATGTGAACTGTGGGCCAGAATAAGTTTCAGCATTCGGCTACTCCAGGAAATGGGAAGTAGTAGCCTTCTGAATTTTCAACTGGGTTAGGCCAAAAAAACCTACATACATATAAGGCATGTATGATGGGTGAAAGAGAGCTCAGAATGGTCCCTCATTCTGAGCTCTGTGGGTGGATAAGACCCCAGTTGTGAGCACTCATCTTTTGCCCATGCCCTTCTGGGCCCCGATCATAAATGTACATGGGAACTGAGTTTCCCTGGCTGGCTGATGACAGCTTGTGGGAGTCTCAGTTAAAAATTAGCTTAAATTTCATCAGCTCTTGCCCACATCTGCTCACACAGGAATTCCAGGCATCATGTAAAATACCCCAGTTGTGTCTGAAAGTTCCCAGTAAGTCACAAACCACTCTGTTTTTGACATCTCCTGTGTTTTTCCTTATTCGGGGCCCCATCTTCACGTACTCTGCCCATGAAGCTGTTTAAGAAGTACTTAACCCCTTCCCTGCTCCCCTCCTTGTGCCCCCCATGCGAATGTTGATAAAGGTGCCAAGGACATTCCGTTCTGATCCCCCTAAAGGCCCCACCATGGAGGTGCCTGCCCAATGTGCCAGACATGCCTGAATCTCCATCTGGGCTCAAGGTAACACATACCTGCTGAATACATGATTCCCTGGGTCCCACGGTGGTGTGATCTGAAAGCAGGCCCTGGCTGCTGTTGTTACACTCCATGGCTCAATTTGGGGGTTGGTGACAGGTAGGGGCATTGGGCTGGGCTTGAATGGCTCCCCTGTTGCTGAGGGACAATGGTGTTTCCCAGAGGTGGTGCGTGCTTCAATCAGGAGGTGCCAGGCACAGCTGCTCCCTCTGGTGGTCTGTGCCTTCCACCAGCGGAGACAGGGAGGTCAGCTTCAGCAGTCTCGCGCCATTCATATCTCTTAGAACTATTCCTGAGTGCAGGGTATTTAAAAGACAGTTTCTGTATCAGACAAACCCAAAATGAGGAGCATTGTATTAAAAATGCTAATGCCATACAAGACAAAGTAAGTTTGTGGAAATGTTCCAGGTTAAACCTGACAACTAAAAGCAATACCTCACCCTAGACCAGATCCTATGATGGACAAGGAAATGCTGTAAAGGACATCATTGTGCCAGCAGATAAATTTGAAGTGCTAATGGTAGATTAGATACTAGTATTGCATCAATGTGAAATTTACTGAAGCTCTTAACTATACCATGATGTAGAGAACATGTCTATCTTTAGGCAATGCATGAAGTACATTAGTCATGAAGGGCTATGATGCATGTAATCTACCATCATATGGTCCAGACACACACACATACACACACACACACACACACACACACACACACACACACACACACACTTATGAGGGTGTGCATTCACGTAAACAATAAAGTAAATGGGGTAAAAACTGTTAGCAATAGGTGAATCTGGCATACAGATGTTCTTTATACTATTTTTATTTTTGCAACTTTCCTCTACGTTTAAAATATTTCCAAATAAAAAAGCTTAAAAATGTCAAAGATAGTTTCTGCAAGCAGTCAGAATCTGGTGGCACATGCCTTACTGAACGCTACCTATGGCAGAGAGGAGGAATGAGGACATGGCTGTCTTCCCAGGCAGCCCTACCAGACACATCCCAAAAAAATAATCAGATACCCTGCACTGATTTGCCAAGTGGCACCTGAGGCCACTCATCCCTGGATCTACCCCTTCCTCCAAGATACCAAAGGTAACACTTTTATATATTTTGAGGATCTTGGGCCCCGGGTGGTGGCAAAATTTTGCTTATGAAAGGAAGGTGCATTGGTTCATTGATTCATCGGTACGTGTTTTGACTGTCTACTTACTATGCACCAGGAACTGTGCTAGGGGCTGAGTGTGCAGCCTACGGTCCAAGAGGAGACACAACCCCTGTCCTAAAGAACATCTATGAGCTAGCTGGGGATGCATCCCCAACCACATTCATAAACGTATATTTTCCAAATGAGTGGAACATGAAGTAGATTTGGGAAGCCCTGTAGGTGGGGGTGGGGGGAGCCAGCCTTTTACCAGAGCCAGTGGATCCAAGCCCCATGGGTCTGATAGTCTCCCCCCTCCCCACAAAGATTTTCTAGGTTATAGATACTTTTGTACCTGATGCCGGGGAGAAAAGAAGGAACCATCAATGCTAACCCCCTCCTGGGCACATCCCATCTGTTCTGGCTTAGCCCTCTGCAGGCTGTTCTGCCCTCTGGGAGAATCAGGGAAGAGGCCAATGTGCCAGTCCATCGATCTCCTTGGGCTGGTGGACCAGTGAGCTTTGGAAAATAGTCTTTCAACTGATCCAGGCCTGCAGGTGAATGTGACAGCCCACACATGATTGTGGAAGGCAAAGACTAGCAAACACCCTCATTCAGAGGCCTGGCAGCCTAATGGTCCTGAGAGTCCCCTCATCAGGGTGCTTAGTCATGGAAACAACAGGATGGTCTTCCAAATGGACAGAAGGCCTTTGGGAGACAGTTGTAGTTCTCCCCCCACGCCCCGGTGTGGCACTGGTTGTGATGCCCTTACATAGGGACAAAGGTGGAATCCATTGCCTTGGGGCTCCAAGTAGACAGTGTTGGGGAGGGAGTCGTTAAATGTGTGTGCATGTGTGTGTATGTGCGTGAGTGACTGCATGTGACACGAGGTGTGCCCATTCTGTCCATGGGTCTCAGGTTGGACCAGCCCTCACCTCTGATGCATTCTGGTCCTGGTCCGAAGAAGTTTCAGATCCAACAAACGTTTACTGAGCCCCTACAAAGTTCCAAGCCTTTTACTTGATACTTAGACACATTTTATATCGTTTAATCTTTAACAATAACCCTTTAAGGTAGGAATTATCTGCATTGTACAGATGAGAAAACAATCGCAAAGAGGTTCATTGATTTGCTCAAGTATATCATACAGCTTTTTTTTTTAAACACTCACACACTATACTCTTAGCTGAGGCCTGTCTGTGTTGGTTGCTTATCTTACAGTATTTTTTTTTTGTCTTCTCTACATTTGGAGCAATTGCTCCCCTTATACAAGCCCCCTTCCTTCTTCACCTTTCACTAGCCTCATGGGCTTTTCTTTTTTTTAATACTGCATTTAATAGCACAAAAAATCACGAATACAAAGAAACTGGCAAAGGTGTTTGTCAATGAGATATCCTTGCCTCCTCCACTTTTCTGCTTTCAGACCCATATAGGTAATGGGCTACATTTGTATAGACTTTTCTCCCCCCCTCCAAACATATAACTGTTATGTGATTGGTCAGTTGAAGCTGAAACACCCATGGAGAAAGATGTTTTACGGTTACAAGGGCACACACCCCCCCCCACACCACCCCCCTCCCACCCCACACTTTCCCACACAATCTTTTGGAGGAATATAGGATATGTACCAG